>NC_079218.1:1629423-1729006 GCF_029633865.1 Lampris incognitus | reverse complement strand
CGCCAACTCTCCAGCGCTGAGAGACTCACACACTGCACTTCAACCACACACACTTGGACAACAACCCGTCATTTTTATGCTCTGCACTTGGATGCAAATCGTCTTCTATGTGAATGCGGGAGGAAACTCAACTTTTCATCGCCATGGTTACATTTAATTACAGCGCTAGCATGAAGTAGAGCCGGTCTTATCGCTCACAAAAACCTGGCAAAGGGAAAATAACATCCGTTAGCAGGGGAGACAGATGTTTTAGGAGATAACTTATTTAATTGTGCTCCTATCCATATTCAGAGACAGCAGATAAATAATAAAGTAACGGGCAGCGAACGACAAGTGGCAGCAAAATCATTTGTTTTACATACAAATGAGTTTACAAAGTAGGGGTAAACCGTACTGTCACACATGTACTGTCTCAGACTTGGCAAGAAACCTGAGCTGGAACCCTGACTGGGCCGTCGGGCGCTCTACTCCCGCCACTCGTGTCTGTAATCCCAACAGTCCCAGCAGAACAATGCTGCTGCTCCAAGAGGAGCCTCACGTGGGCCGATGCCACTGGTTTACCCTGACGGCTCCCCCACAAGTATACCACACCGCACCACCCAACCAGCTACTGCAAGTCAACCGATGCTGCGGCCCAACCGAACGGCCGATCAGGCTGCGAGCACGCCACATCTGGCAACGCATGGAAACCACTCCTCCTGCCGTTCACGTGAACGGGGGAAGTGTGTTTAGGCTGTGGCAGCGCCTACCGCAGGGGGTCAGAAAAAACAAAAAACGCAGGGGCCATCCGGCAAGAGCAGAACCACACTCAGCACCACACAGAATGCGGAGGCATCTGGGTGGCGTAGCGGTCTATTCTGTCACCTACCAACATGGGGCTCACCAGTTCGAATCCCCGTGTTACCTCCGGCTTAGTCGGGCGGCCATACAGACACAGTTGGCCGTGTCTGCAGGTGGGAAGCCGGATGTGGGTATGTGTCCTGGTCGCTGCACTAGCGCCTCCTCTGGTCGGTTGGGGTGCCTGTTCAGGGGGGAGGGGGAACTGGGGGGAATAGCGTGATCCTCCCACGCGCTACGTCCCCCTGGTGAAACTCCTCACTGTCAGGTGAAAAGAAACGGCTGGTGGCTCCACATGTATGGGAGGAGACATGTGGTAGTCTGCAGCCCTCCCCGGACCAGCAGAGGGGGTGGAGCAGAGACCAGGACGGCTCGGAAGAGAGGGGTAATTGGCCGGGTACAACTGGGGAGAAAAATGGGAAAACATTTGTAAAAAATCATTTGCTGGAACGCAACCTGACGTCACGCTGAGGCGGCCAATCACGCAAGCCAGCGATCGGAATGAAGGGGCCAGTGGGGAATGATCACCGCCACGTACTGACACGCCCACAACTTTGCACGACCCTGCGGGGGTACAACATGAATTCAGCCCAAATTCTGTCGCCAGTGAAGGTAATAGCTTGGTGCTGACTGATGTTTACAGGTGACAACTGCCCTCATGTGGGCTGTCGGGCTCGAGTTTAGAAGGCTTGTTGCCCCCTCAGTTGATCATGTGTAGTAAGCAGGAAGGACGGCTCAGGTTAAGGAGTCAACACAGTCCATTTCAGGTATGCTGTCAAAACCGACATTGTGATGGGAGCAGGAGTGAAAGTTCCCCACTGTGAGCGGTCGTCAGATCATAAGTAAAGACCAGCCAGTCCCCTACACCCTGACAGAAGGAACAAATCCCAACCTCAACTCGAGGACCCTTCCTCCCCAAAACTCGGGGCTGTCGCTGGAGGTTCGCAACCCTACCAGGCAGCTAATGACAGATCTGCTAAGTAATACCGGTTTATCACATTTCCTGCCACAGTGCTGTGTGGAGAACAACCCACACAGGCTAGCTGTCAGGACGACGTCATTAGACAATACACGTGCTGTCTGGGTTGGTTCTCTTAGTACAACTAATCACCTGTCAGACACATCCACACACCCTGCAGTCCTCCTCTGGCACCAGACACATCCACACACCCTGCAGTCCTCCTCTAACACCAGACACATCCACACACCCTGCAGTCCTCCTCTAACACCAGACACATCCACACACCCTGCAGTCCTCCTCTAACACCAGACACATCCACACACCCTGCAGTCCTCCTCTAACACCAGACACATCCACACACCCTGCAGTCCTCCTCTAACACCAGACACATCCACACACCCTGCAGTCCTCCTCTAACACCAGACACATCCACACACCCTGCAGTCCTCCTCTAACACCAGACACATCCACACACCCTGCAGTCCTCCTCTAACACCAGACACATCCACACACCCTGCAGTCCTCCTCTGGCACCAGACACATCCACACACCCTGCAGTCCTCCTCTAACACCAGACACATCCACACACCCTGCAGTCCTCCTCTGGCACCAGACACATCCACACACCCTGCAGTCCTCCTCTGGCACCAGACACATCCACACACCCTGCAGTCCTCCTCTAACACCAGACACATCCACACACCCTGCAGTCCTCCTCTGGCACCAGACACATCCACACACCCTGCAGTCCTCCTCTGGCACCAGACACATCCACACACCCTGCAGTCCTCCTCTAACACCAGACACATCCACACACCCTGCAGTCCTCCTCTAACACCAGACACATCCACACACCCTGCAGTCCTCCTCTAACACCAGACACATCCACACACCCTGCAGTCCTCCTCTGGCACCAGACACATCCACACACCCTGCAGTCCTCCTCTAACACCAGACACATCCACACACCCTGCAGTCCTCCTCTAACACCAGACACATCCACACACCCTGCAGTCCTCCTCTGGCACCAGACACATCCACACACTCTGCAGTCCTCCTCTAACACCAGACACATCCACCCACCCTGCAGTCCTCCTCTAACACCAGACACATCCACACACCCTGCAGTCCTCCTCTGGCACCAGACACATCCACCCACCCTGCAGTCCTCCTCTAACACCAGACACATCCACACACCCTGCAGTCCTCCTCTGGCACCAGACACATCCACACACTCTGCAGTCCTCCTCTAACACCAGACACATCCACACACTCTGCAGTCCTCCTCTAACACCAGACACATCCACACACCCTGCAGTCCTCCTCTGGCACCAGACACATCCACACACCCTGCAGTCCTCCTCTAACACCAGACACATCCACACACCATGCAGTCCTTCTCTAACACCAGACACATCCACCCACCCTGCAGTCCTCCTCTAACACCAGACACATCCACACACTCTGCAGTCCTCCTCTAACACCAGACACATCCACCCACCCTGCAGTCCTCCTCTGGCATCAAACACATCCACACACCCTGCAGTCCTCCTCTAACACCAGACACATCCACACACCCTACAGTCCTCCTCTAACACCAGGCACATCCACACACCCTACAGTCCTCCTCTGGCACCAGACACATCCACACACCCTGCAGTCCTCCTCTAACACCAGACACATCCACACACCCTGCAGTCCTCCTCTGGCACCAGACACATCCACACACCCTGCAGTCCTCCTCTAACACCAGACACATCCACACACCCTACAGTCCTCCTCTAACACCAGACACATCCACCCACCCTGCAGTCCTCCTCTAACACCAGACACATCCACACACCCTGCAGTCCTCCTCTAACACCAGACACATCCACACACCCTGCAGTCCTCCTCTAACACCAGACACATCCACACACCCTGCAGTCCTCCTCTGGCACCAGACACATCCACACACCCTGCAGTCCTCCTCTAACACCAGACACATCCACACACCCTACAGTCCTCCTCTGGCACCAGACACATCCACACACCATGCAGTCCTCCTCTAACACCAGACACATCCACACACTCTGCAGTCCTCCTCTAACACCAGACACATCCACACACCCTGCAGTCCTCCTCTAACACCAGACACATCCACACACCATGCAGTCCTCCTCTGGCACCAGACACATCCACACACCCTACAGTCCTCCTCTGGCACCAGACACATCCACACACCCTGCAGTCCTCCTCTAACACCAGACACATCCACACACTCTGCAGTCCTCCTCTAACACCAGACACATCCACACACCTTGCAGTCGTCCTCTGGCACCAGACACATCCACACACCCTGCAGTCCTCCTCTAACACCAGACACATCCACACACCCTGCAGTCCTCCTCTAACACCAGACACATCCACACACCCTGCAGTCCTCCTCTAACACCAGACACATCCACACACCATGCAGTCCTCCTCTGGCACCAGACACATCCACACACCCTACAGTCCTCCTCTAACACCAGACACATCCACACACCCTGCAGTCCTCCTCTAACACCAGACACATCCACACACCATGCAGTCCTCCTCTAACACCAGACACATCCACACACCCTGCAGTCCTCCTCTAACACCAGACACATCCACACACTCTGCAGTCCTCCTCTAACACCAGACACATCCACACACCCTGCAGTCCTCCTCTAACACCAGACACATCCACACACCATGCAGTCCTCCTCTGGCACCAGACACATCCACACACCCTACAGTCCTCCTCTGGCACCAGACACATCCACACACTCTGCAGTCCTCTTCTGGCACCAGACACATCCACACACCCTGCAGTCCTCCTCTAACACCAGACACATCCACACACCCTGCAGTCCTCCTCTAACACCAGACACATCCACACACCCTGCAGTCCTCCTCTAACACCAGACACATCCACACACCCTACAGTCCTCCTCTGGCACCAGACACATCCACACACCCTGCAGTCCTCTTCTGGCACCAGACACATCCACACACCCTGCAGTCCTCCTCTGGCACCAGACACATCCACACACCCTGCAGTCCTCCTCTGGCACCAGACACATCCACACACCCTGCAGTCCTCCTCTGGCACCAGACACATCCACCCACCCTGCTGTTCTCCTCTGGCATCAAACACATCCACACACCCTGCAGTCCTCCTCTAACACCAGACACATCCACACACCCTGCAGTCCTCCTCTAACACCAGACACATCCACACACCCTGCAGTCCTCCTCTGGCACCAGACACATCCACACACCCTGCAGTCCTCCTCTGGCACCAGACACATCCACACACCCTGCAGTCCTCCTCTGGCACCAGACACATCCACACACCCTGCAGTCCTCCTCTGGCACCAGACACATCCACCCACCCTGCTGTTCTCCTCTGGCATCAAACACATCCACACACCCTGCAGTCCTCCTCTAACACCAGACACATCCACACACCCTGCAGTCCTCCTCTGGCACCAGACACATCCACACACCCTGCAGTCCTCCTCTGGCACCAGACACATCCACACACCTTGCAGTCCTCCTCTGGCACCAGACACATCCACACACCCTGCAGTCCTCCTCTGGCACCAGACACATCCACACACCCTGCAGTCCTCCTCTGGCACCAGACACATCCACACACCCTGCAGTCCTCCTCTGGCACCAGACACATCCACACACCCTGCAGTCCTCCTCTGGCATCAGACACATCCACACACCCTGCAGTCCTCCTCTGGCACCAGAAACATCCACACACCCTGCAGTCCTCCTCTGGCACCAGACACATCCAAACACCCTGCAGTCCTCCCCTGGCATCAGAAACATCCACACACCCTGCAGTCCTCCTCTGGCATCAGACACATCCACACACCCTGCAGTCCTCCTCTGGCACCAGACACATCCACACACCCTGCAGTCCTCCCCTGGCATCAGAAACATCCACACACCCTGCAGTCCTCCTCTGGCACCAGACACATCCACACACCCTGCAGTCCTCCTCTGGCATCAGACACATCCACACACCCTGCAGTCCTCCTCTGGCACCAGACACATCCAAACGCCCTGCAGTCCTCATCTGGCACCAGACACATCCACACACCCTGCAGTCCGCCTCTGGCACCAGACACATCCAAACGCCCTGCAGTCCTCCTCTGGCACCAGACACATCCACACCCTGCAGTCCTCCTCTGGCACCAGACACATCCACACACCCTGCAGGTCCTCTTCTGGCATAAGACGCATCCACACACCCTGCAGTCCTCCTCTGGCATCAGACACATCCACACACCCTGCAGTCTTCCTCTGGCATCAGACACATCCACACACCCTGCAGTCCTCCTCTGGCACCAGACACATCCACACACCCTGCAGTCCTCTTCTGGCACCAGACACATCCAAACACCCTGCAGTCCTCTTCTGGCATCAGACACATCCACACACCCTGCAGTCCTCTCCTGGAATCCGACACATCCACACACCCTGCAGTCCTCTTCTGGCACCAGACACACCCACACACCCTGCAGTCCTCCTCTGGCATCAGACACATCCACACACCCTGCAGTCTTCAACTGGCACCAGGCACATCCACACACCCTGCAGTCCTCCTTTGGGATAAGACACATCCACACACCCTGCAGTCCTCCTCTGGCATCAGACACATCCACACACCATGCACTCCTCTTCTGGCACCAGACACACCCACACACCCTGCAGTCCTCCTCTGGCATCAGACACATCCACACACCCTGCAGTCCTCCTCTGGCATCAGACACATCCACACACCCTGCAGTCCTCCTCTGGCACCAGACACACCCACACACCCTGCAGTCCTCCTCTGGCATCAGACACATCCACACACCCTGCAGTCCTCCTCTGGCACCAGACACATCCACACACCCTGCAGTCCTCCTCTGGCACCAGACACATCCACACACTCTGCAGTCCTCCTCTAACACCAGACACATCCACACACCTTGCAGTCGTCCTCTGGCACCAGACACATCCACACACCCTGCAGTCCTCCTCTAACACCAGACACATCCACACACCCTGCAGTCCTCCTCTAACACCAGACACATCCACACACCCTGCAGTCCTCCTCTAACACCAGACACATCCACACACCATGCAGTCCTCCTCTGGCACCAGACACATCCACACACCCTACAGTCCTCCTCTAACACCAGACACATCCACACACCCTGCAGTCCTCCTCTAACACCAGACACATCCACACACCATGCAGTCCTCCTCTAACACCAGACACATCCACACACCCTGCAGTCCTCCTCTAACACCAGACACATCCACACACTCTGCAGTCCTCCTCTAACACCAGACACATCCACACACCCTGCAGTCCTCCTCTAACACCAGACACATCCACACACCATGCAGTCCTCCTCTGGCACCAGACACATCCACACACCCTACAGTCCTCCTCTGGCACCAGACACATCCACACACTCTGCAGTCCTCTTCTGGCACCAGACACATCCACACACCCTGCAGTCCTCCTCTAACACCAGACACATCCACACACCCTGCAGTCCTCCTCTAACACCAGACACATCCACACACCCTGCAGTCCTCCTCTAACACCAGACACATCCACACACCCTACAGTCCTCCTCTGGCACCAGACACATCCACACACCCTGCAGTCCTCTTCTGGCACCAGACACATCCACACACCCTGCAGTCCTCCTCTGGCACCAGACACATCCACACACCCTGCAGTCCTCCTCTGGCACCAGACACATCCACACACCCTGCAGTCCTCCTCTGGCACCAGACACATCCACCCACCCTGCTGTTCTCCTCTGGCATCAAACACATCCACACACCCTGCAGTCCTCCTCTAACACCAGACACATCCACACACCCTGCAGTCCTCCTCTAACACCAGACACATCCACACACCCTGCAGTCCTCCTCTGGCACCAGACACATCCACACACCCTGCAGTCCTCCTCTGGCACCAGACACATCCACACACCCTGCAGTCCTCCTCTGGCACCAGACACATCCACACACCCTGCAGTCCTCCTCTGGCACCAGACACATCCACCCACCCTGCTGTTCTCCTCTGGCATCAAACACATCCACACACCCTGCAGTCCTCCTCTAACACCAGACACATCCACACACCCTACAGTCCTCCTCTGGCACCAGACACATCCACACACCCTGCAGTCCTCCTCTGGCACCAGACACATCCACACACCTTGCAGTCCTCCTCTGGCACCAGACACATCCACACACCCTGCAGTCCTCCTCTGGCACCAGACACATCCACACACCCTGCAGTCCTCCTCTGGCACCAGACACATCCACACACCCTGCAGTCCTCCTCTGGCACCAGACACATCCACACACCCTGCAGTCCTCCTCTGGCATCAGACACATCCACACACCCTGCAGTCCTCCTCTGGCACCAGAAACATCCACACACCCTGCAGTCCTCCTCTGGCACCAGACACATCCACACACCCTGCAGTCCTCCCCTGGCATCAGAAACATCCACACACCCTGCAGTCCTCCTCTGGCATCAGACACATCCACACACCCTGCAGTCCTCCTCTGGCACCAGACACATCCACACACCCTGCAGTCCTCCCCTGGCATCAGAAACATCCACACACCCTGCAGTCCTCCTCTGGCACCAGACACATCCACACACCCTGCAGTCCTCCTCTGGCATCAGACACATCCACACACCCTGCAGTCCTCCTCTGGCACCAGACACATCCAAACGCCCTGCAGTCCTCATCTGGCACCAGACACATCCACACACCCTGCAGTCCGCCTCTGGCACCAGACACATCCAAACGCCCTGCAGTCCTCCTCTGGCACCAGACACATCCACACCCTGCAGTCCTCCTCTGGCACCAGACACATCCACACACCCTGCAGGTCCTCTTCTGGCATAAGACGCATCCACACACCCTGCAGTCCTCCTCTGGCATCAGACACATCCACACACCCTGCAGTCTTCCTCTGGCATCAGACACATCCACACACCCTGCAGTCCTCCTCTGGCACCAGACACATCCACACACCCTGCAGTCCTCTTCTGGCACCAGACACATCCAAACACCCTGCAGTCCTCTTCTGGCATCAGACACATCCACACACCCTGCAGTCCTCTCCTGGAATCCGACACATCCACACACCCTGCAGTCCTCTTCTGGCACCAGACACACCCACACACCCTGCAGTCCTCCTCTGGCATCAGACACATCCACACACCCTGCAGTCTTCAACTGGCACCAGGCACATCCACACACCCTGCAGTCCTCCTTTGGGATAAGACACATCCACACACCCTGCAGTCCTCCTCTGGCATCAGACACATCCACACACCATGCACTCCTCTTCTGGCACCAGACACACCCACACACCCTGCAGTCCTCCTCTGGCATCAGACACATCCACACACCCTGCAGTCCTCCTCTGGCACCAGACACACCCACACACCCTGCAGTCCTCCTCTGGCACCAGACACACCCACACACCCTGCAGTCCTCCTCTGGCATCAGACACATCCACACACCCTGCAGTCCTCCTCTGGCACCAGACACATCCACACACCCTGCAGTCCTCCTCTGGCACCAGACACATCCACACACCCTGCAGTCCTCCTCTGGCATCAGACACATCCACACACCATGCAGTCCTCTTATGGCACCAGACACATCCACACACCCTGCAGTCCTCCTCTGGCATCAGACACATCCAAACACCCTGCAGTCCTCCTCTGGCATCAGACACATCCAAACACCCTGCAGTCCTCCCCTGGCATCAGACACATCTACACACCATGCAGTCCTCTTATGGCACCAGACACAGCCACACACCCTGCAGTCCTCCTCTGGCATAAGACACATCCACACACCCTACAGTCCTCTTCTGGCGCCAGACACATCCACACACCCTGCAGTCTTCCTCTGGCATCAGACACATCCACACACCTTGCAGTCCTCCTCTGGCATCAGACACATCCACACACCCTGCAGTCCTCTTCTGGCATCAGACACATCCACACACCATGCAGTCCTCTTATTGCACCAGACACATCCACACACCCTGCAGTCCTCCTCTGGCACCAGACACATCCACACACCATGCAGTCCTCCTCTGGCATCAGACACATCCACACACCTTGCAGTCCTCCTCTGGCATCAGACACATCCATACACCCTGCAGTACTCTTCTGGCATCAGACACATCCATACACCCTGCAGTACTCTTCTGGCACCAGACACATCCACACACCCTGCAGTCCTCTTCTGGCATCAGACACATCCACACACCTTGCAGTCCTCCTCTGGCACCAGACACACCCACACACCCTGCAGTCCTCCTCTGGCACCAGACACATCCACACACCACGCAGTCCTCCTCTGGAATCAGACACATCCAAACACCCTGCAGTCCTCCTCTGGCACCAGACACACCCACACACCCTGCAGTCCTCCTCTGGCACCAGACACATCCACACACCCTGCAGTCCTCCTCTAACACCAGACACATCCAAACACCCTGCAGTCCTCCTCTGGCACCAGACACATCCACACACCCTGCAGTCCTCCTCTGGCACCAGACACATCCACACACCACGCAGTCCTCCTCTGGCACCAGACACATCCACACACCCTGCAGTCCTCCTCTGGCACCAGACACATCCACACACCACGCAGTCCTCCTCTGGCACCAGACACATCCACACACCCTGCAGTCCTCCTCTGGCACCAGACACATCCACACACCACGCAGTCCTCCTCTGGCACCAGACACATCCACACACCATGCAGTCCTCCTCTGGCATAAGACACATCCAAACACCCTGCAGGTCCTCCTCTGGCACCAGACACATCCACACACCATGCAGTCCTCTAATGGCACCAGACACATCCACACACCCTGCAGGTCCTCCTTTGGCATCAGACACATCCATACACCATGCAGTCCTCTAATGGCACCAGACACATCCACACACCACGCAGTCCTCCTTTGGCATCAGACACATCCATACACCATGCAGGTCCTCTTCTGGCATCAGACACATCCACACACCCTGCAGGTCCTCTTCTGGCATAAGACACATCCACACACCCTGCATTCCTCTTCAGGCACACACCCTCAACACAAAGACCTGTGGTCTGGGATCTGCTTTATTTCTGCTGAGCTGCTCAGCAGCAGTTAAGACAGCTACTGATTATATCTGCATATGCATGTCTTAAATACTCTCTACTGCTGGCGTGTTTGGAATAGCCAACACAAATAATATTCAAATCATCATACCCCCCCCCCCCATTGTGCCCAATTTTATCTGGCCAATGACCCAGTCCCCCCCCCCCCCCCGCTGCTCCGGGGAGGGCTGCAGACTACCACATGTCTCCTCCCATACATGTGGAGTCACCAGCCACTTCTTTTCCCCTGACAGTGAGGAGTTTGATCAGGGGGACGTAGCACGTTGGAGGATCACACTTTTCCCTCCAGCCCCCCCCCCCCCCGAACAGGCGCCCCCGACCGACCAAAGGAGGCGCTAGTGCAGCAACCAGGACACATACCCACATGCGGCTTCCCACCCACAGACATGGCCAATTGCGTCTGTAGGGATGCCCGACCAAGCGGAAGGTTACACAGGGATTTGAACCGGCAATCCCCGTGTTGGTAGGCAACAGAATAGACCGGTCTCACTGTCTGTGGCACGTACTAGTCACATTTAGATAGTAACTATGGGACTCATACCAGTCTCACTGTCTGTGGCACGTACTAGTCACATTTAAATAGTAACTATGGGACTCATACCAGTCTCACTGTCTGTGGCACGTACTAGTCACATTTAGATAGTAACTATGGGACTCATACCAGTCTCACTGTCTGTGGCACGTACTAGTCACATTTAGATAGTAACTATGGGACTCATACCAGTCTCACTGTCTGTGGCACGTACTAGTCACATTTAGATAGTAACTATGGGACTCATACCAGTCTCACTGTCTGTGGCACGTACTAGTCACATTTAGATAGTAACTATGGGACTCATACCAGTCTCACTGTCTGTGGCACGTACTAGTCACATTTAAATAGTAACTATGGGACTCATACCAGTCTCACTGTCTGTGGCACGTACTAGTCACATTTAAATAGTAACTATGGGACTCATACCAGTCTCACTGTCTGTGGCATGTACTAGTCACATTTAGATAGTAACTATGGGACTCATACCAGTCTCACTGTCTGTGGCACGTACTAGTCACATTTAAATAGTAACTATGGGACTCATACCAGTCTCACTGTCTGTGGCACGTACTAGTCACATTTAGATAGTAACTATGGGACTCATACCAGTCTCACTGTCTGTGGCATGTACTAGTCACATTTAGATAGTAACTATGGGACTCATACCAGTCTCACTGTCTGTGGCACGTACTAGTCACATTTAGATAGTAACTATGGGACTCATACCAGTCTCACTGTCTGTGGCACGTACTAGTCACATTTAGATAGTAACTATGGGACTCATACCAGTCTCACTGTCTGTGGCACGTACTAGTCACATTTAGATAGTAACTATGGGACTCATACCAGTCTCACTGTCTGTGGCACGTACTAGTCACATTTAGATAGTAACTATGGGACTCATACCAGTCTCACTGTCTGTGGCACGTACTAGTCACATTTAGATAGTAACTATGGGACTCATACCAGTCTCACTGTCTGTGGCACGTACTAGTCACATTTAAATAGTAACTATGGGACTCATACCAGTCTCACTGTCTGTGGCATGTACTAGTCACATTTAGATAGTAACTATGGGACTCATACCAGTCTCACTGTCTGTGGCACGTACTAGTCACATTTAGATAGTAACTATGGGACTCATACCAGTCTCACTGTCTGTGGCACGTACTAGTCACATTTAGATAGTAACTATGGGACTCATACCAGTCTCACTGTCTGTGGCATGTACTAGTCACATTTAGATAGTAACTATGGGACTCATACCAGTCTCACTGTCTGTGGCACGTACTAGTCACATTTAGATAGTAACTATGGGACTCATACCAGTCTCACTGTCTGTGGCACGTACTAGTCACATTTAAATAGTAACTATGGGACTCATACCAGTCTCACTGTCTGTGGCACGTACTAGTCACATTTAGATAGTAACTATGGGACTCATACCAGTCTCACTGTCTGTGGCATGTACTAGTCACATTTAAATAGTAACTATGGGACTCATACCAGTCTCACTGTCTGTGGCACGTACTAGTCACATTTAAATAGTAACTATGGGACTCATACCAGTCTCACTGTCTGTGGCACGTACTAGTCACATTTAGATAGTAACTATGGGACTCATACCAGTCTCACTGTCTGTGGCACGTACTAGTCACATTTAAATAGTAACTATGGGACTCATACCAGTCTCACTGTCTGTGGCATGTACTAGTCACATTTAAATAGTAACTATGGGACTCATACCAGTCTCACTGTCTGTGGCATGTACTAGTCACATTTAAATAGTAACTATGGGACTCATACCAGTCTCACTGTCTGTGGCACGTACTAGTCACATTTAGATAGTAACTATGGGACTCATACCAGTCTCACTGTCTGTGGCACGTACTAGTCACATTTAGATAGTAACTATGGGACTCATACCAGTCTCACTGTCTGTGGCATGTACTAGTCACATTTAGATAGTAACTATGGGACTCATACCAGTCTCACTGTCTGTGGCATGTACTAGTCACATTTAGATAGTAACTATGGGACTCATACCAGTCTCACTGTCTGTGGCATGTACTAGTCACATTTAAATAGTAACTATGGGACTCATACCAGTCTCACTGTCTGTGGCACGTACTAGTCACATTTAGATAGTAACTATGGGACTCATACCAGTCTCACTGTCTGTGGCACGTACTAGTCACATTTAAATAGTAACTATGGGACTCATACCGGTCTCACTGTCTGTGGCATGTACTAGTCACATTTAAATAGTAACTACGGGACTCATACCAGTCTCACTGTCTGTGGCACGTACAAGGCACATTTAAATAGTAACTATGGGACTCATACCAGTCTCACTGTCTGTGGCACGTACTAGTCACATTTAAATAGTAACTATGGGACTCATACCAGTCTCACTGTCTGTGGCATGTACTAGTCACATTTAAATAGTAACTATGGGACTCATACCAGTCTCACTGTCTGTGGCATGTACTAGTCACATTTAGATAGTAACTATGGGACTCATACCAGTCTCACTGTCTGTGGCACGTACTAGTCACATTTAGATAGTAACTATGGGACTCATACCAGTCTCACTGTCTGTGGCACGTACTAGTCACATTTAGATAGTAACTATGGGACTCATACCAGTCTCACTGTCTGTGGCACGTACTAGTCACATTTAGATAGTAACTATGGGACTCATACCAGTCTCACTGTCTGTGGCACGTACTAGTCACATTTAGATAGTAACTATGGGACTCATACCAGTCTCACTGTCTGTGGCACGTACTAGTCACATTTAGATAGTAACTATGGGACTCATACCAGTCTCACTGTCTGTGGCACGTACTAGTCACATTTAGATAGTAACTATGGGACTCATACCAGTCTCACTGTCTGTGGCACGTACTAGTCACATTTAAATAGTAACTATGGGACTCATACCAGTCTCACTGTCTGTGGCACGTACTAGTCACATTTAGATAGTAACTATGGGACTCATACCAGTCTCACTGTCTGTGGCACGTACTAGTCACATTTAGATAGTAACTATGGGACTCATACCAGTCTCACTGTCTGTGGCACGTACTAGTCACATTTAGATAGTAACTATGGGACTTGTACCAGTCTCACTGTCTGTGGCACGTACTAGTCACATTTAGATAGTAACTATGGGACTCATACCAGTCTCACTGTCTGTGGCACGTACTAGTCACATTTAGATAGTAACTATGGGACTCATACCAGTCTCACTGTCTGTGGCATGTACTAGTCACATTTAAATAGTAACTATGGGACTCATACCAGTCTCACTGTCTGTGGCACGTACTAGTCACATTTAGATAGTAACTATGGGACTCATACCAGTCTCACTGTCTGTGGCACGTACTAGTCACATTTAGATAGTAACTATGGGACTCATACCAGTCTCACTGTCTGTGGCACGTACTAGTCACATTTAGATAGTAACTATGGGACTCATACCAGTCTCACTGTCTGTGGCATGTACTAGTCACATTTAGATAGTAACTATGGGACTCATACCAGTCTCACTGTCTGTGGCACGTACTAGTCACATTTAGATAGTAACTATGGGACTCATACCGGTCTCACTGTCTGTGGCACGTACTAGTCACATTTAAATAGTAACTACGGGACTCATACCGGTCTCACTGTCTGTGGCACGTACTAGTCACATTTAGATAGTAACTATGGGACTCATACCAGTCTCACTGTCTGTGGCACGTACTAGTCACATTTAAATAGTAACTACGGGACTCATACCAGTCTCACTGTCTGTGGCACGTACTAGTCACATTTAGATAGTAACTATGGGACTCATACCAGTCTCACTGTCTGTGGCACGTACTAGTCACATTTAGATAGTAACTATGGGACTCATACCAGTCTCACTGTCTGTGGCATGTACTAGTCACATTTAGATAGTAACTATGGGACTCATACCAGTCTCACTGTCTGTGGCATGTACTAGTCACATTTAGATAGTAACTATGGGACTCATACCAGTCTCACTGTCTGTGGCATGTACTAGTCACATTTAGATAGTAACTATGGGACTCATACCAGTCTCACTGTCTGTGGCACGTACTAGTCACATTTAGATAGTAACTATGGGACTCATACCAGTCTCACTGTCTGTGGCACGTACTAGTCACATTTAGATAGTAACTATGGGACTCATACCAGTCTCACTGTCTGTGGCATGTACTAGTCACATTTAGATAGTAACTATGGGACTCATACCAGTCTCACTGTCTGTGGCACGTACTAGTCACATTTAGATAGTAACTATGGGACTCATACCGGTCTCACTGTCTGTGGCATGTACTAGTCACATTTAAATAGTAACTATGGGACTCATACCGGTCTCACTGTCTGTGGCATGTACTAGTCACATTTAAATAGTAACTACGGGACTCATACCAGTCTCACTGTCTGTGGCACGTACAAGGCACATTTAAATAGTAACTATGGGACTCATACCAGTCTCACTGTCTGTGGCACGTACTAGTCACATTTAAATAGTAACTATGGGACTCATACCAGTCTCACTGTCTGTGGCATGTACTAGTCACATTTAAATAGTAACTATGGGACTCATACCAGTCTCACTGTCTGTGGCACGTACTAGTCACATTTAGATAGTAACTATGGGACTCATACCAGTCTCACTGTCTGTGGCATGTACTAGTCACATTTAAATAGTAACTATGGGACTCATACCAGTCTCACTGTCTGTGGCACGTACTAGTCACATTTAGATAGTAACTATGGGACTCATACCAGTCTCACTGTCTGTGGCACGTACTAGTCACATTTAGATAGTAACTATGGGACTCATACCAGTCTCACTGTCTGTGGCACGTACTAGTCACATTTAGATAGTAACTATGGGACTCATACCAGTCTCACTGTCTGTGGCATGTACTAGTCACATTTAGATAGTAACTATGGGACTCATACCAGTCTCACTGTCTGTGGCACGTACTAGTCACATTTAAATAGTAACTATGGGACTCATACCAGTCTCACTGTCTGTGGCATGTACTAGTCACATTTAAATAGTAACTATGGGACTCATACCGGTCTCACTGTCTGTGGCACGTACTAGTCACATTTAGATAGTAACTATGGGACTCATACCAGTCTCACTGTCTGTGGCACGTACTAGTCACATTTAGATAGTAACTATGGGACTCATACCAGTCTCACTGTCTGTGGCACGTACTAGTCACATTTAGATAGTAACTATGGGACTCATACCAGTCTCACTGTCTGTGGCACGTACTAGTCACATTTAGATAGTAACTATGGGACTCATACCGGTCTCACTGTCTGTGGCACGTACTAGTCACATTTAGATAGTAACTACGGGACTCATACCAGTCTCACTGTCTGTGGCATGTACTAGTCACATTTAGATAGTAACTATGGGACTCATACCAGTCTCACTGTCTGTGGCATGTACTAGTCACATTTAGATAGTAACTATGGGACTCATACCAGTCTCACTGTCTGTGGCATGTACTAGTCACATTTAAATAGTAACTATGGGACTCATACCAGTCTCACTGTCTGTGGCACGTACTAGTCACATTTAGATAGTAACTACGGGACTTGTACCGGTCTGTCTGCGGTACGTACAAGTCCCATTTCCCACTGCTGGTTGCTTCCTAACCTGTGAGTCCTGCATGCCTTCACAGTGTCTCTTCAGCAACTTCTCGGTGAGGTTCTGCTTCCACTTGCAGACTGTGACCAGCGAGGGCCATTTCATTTGGCCCAGACTCAGACTGAGCCCCGTACCCAGGCTGCCCAGATGTGGTGCCCAGCCTCGCAGAACATCCATGGACAACCGTTTCTGGAGGGAGTGGGTGCCCAGGCCCTCTGAATGTGGAGGGCACAAGAGGTTGGGGGCACTGCCCCCGTGAAAGGTGTAGCCCAGGGGTGAGTTATCCACATAGCTGTCCCACCGCCGCTTGCCTATACAGCTCATCTTGAACCAGACTTGTATGTGTGAGAGTGGCCTGTCTCCAGTCAGATTACTTCAGAATCTGCTACGGAGAATAAGGCATCTTTCTGTGTCCACTAAAAAAAATGACCAAAAACGAAAACCCCCCCAAAAAACAACACTTATCCAAAGCCAGACTGCCTCGGGTTCTTCATTTGTGGTTCATCCAACAATCAGCAGCACTTTTTGTTGCACGCAACTGCTGTTCTCTGCTACCGAGCCTCGTCCAAAGTAAACAGTCCATCCACCGGCTGCCAAGTATGGAGGTGAGGTGGAGTAGGGGTGTGCACGTGAACCAGACACCTGTGCCCTCTCTGCAGCGCTCCTTTGGCGTCTGGGTGCCAGGTGCATGCCGCACGTTGCTGGGCTTCAGCACTCTGGAGGGCAGATGGGCAACAGCGCACAGGGCTAAAAGCCAGCGGAAACGGCCGCAACACATACTCAATATATCGGACTGGGTGAGAGCTGCAGTGGCAGGGCCACAGAGGTGGATCCAATCGGATTAGGCAGGAAAGAGCAGCGGGCACTGGGGCCCGGTGATGTAAATCAAATGAAAGCGTAATTAATGCCTGAGGGAAGTCAACTCTGTCAGGAGGCCCAAACTAGATTACAGCTCCGATCAATGGGGCACAGCAGGAAAGAGGTGGAGCAGTAGCAGTCCATGCTGCAAACAAACCCACATGCATGACGCACACTCACGAAGGTTTGAAATTAAAAGGAGGAAATAACATAAACAAAACAAGACCCAGAAAATGGAAGAACCGAGAGACCAGGAGATGAAGTGGGAGGTGAATCACATCACAAACTTAACTTAAACTCAAGCTGAAGTCTGAGAAAGCAAAGGCTCAGCCCTTTGTCTCTGTGGGTTGTGAAGGGAGCATCACACTGTTTAGTACAGACTCAGAACTCAAGGTTAATTCTTTCTTCTTTTTTTTTAACATTTTACTCACTGGCATCATTGTGTAGCTCGGGCGACCACCGGATACAGCTCGACCACGTCTTCTGGGCTGATGAACCGCGTGTTGTTTCAGCAAGCCAATTTAACCCAACTATCTCATCTAAATATCGACAAGTGCAAACTAAAGTACAAGTTAAAAGTTATTACTCCTGGGGCCATCCAGGTGGCGTGGCGGTCTACTCCGTCGCCTACCAACACAGGGATCAGCGGTTCGAATCCCCGTGTTACCTCCGGCTTGGTCGGGCGTCCCTACAGACACAATTGGTCGTGTCTGTGGGTGGGAAGCTGGATGTAGGTATGTGTCCTGGTTGCTGAACTAGCGCCTCCTCTGGTTGTTCAGGGTGCCTGTTCAGGGAGGAGGGGGAACTGGGGGGAATTGCGTGATCCTCCCATGTGCTACTTCCCCCTGGTGAAACGCCTCACTGTCAGGTGAAAAGAAGTGGCTGGTGACTCCACATGTATGGGAGGAGGCATGTGGTAGTCTGCAGCCCTCCCCGGATCAGCAGAGGGGGTGGAGCAGAGACCGGGACGACTCAGAAGAGGGGGGTAGTTTGCCATCTACAATTGGGGAGGGAAAGGGGGGGGGGCCTTACTCATCATGTGCAGTATTATCAGTGGATGATTGCATTGCTGAGCAACTTCCTGGTTCAACGAAGTACCCAGCCGGCACAGCTGAGAGGACATCGATCATGCAAGACGATGTACACAGGCCAGCAGAGCCAATAGGTTTTGTTTTGTTGTTTTTTTAGAAGACAAGTTTAAGGCTCGTGTTCAGTTGTCCCAAGAGAGGCCATTATAAAGCTGCGTCTAACAACGGTCCTGTGTCCAAGCCTTCCAAAATGACGCTGGTGAGTAAAATGATGTCATAACCGATGTGGATGTAGGCAAAAGCTACTGGAATAAGAAACAGGTTGTGAAAACAAATCCTTCCAAAGAATGAGAGGTCTCATCCACCTCCTGCCTTCTTCCATTTTACTTTTCTCACTCTGCTCTGTGTGGGTCTCTGACACTGGTTGTTTTGACGATGATCCCTGTCTCATGGAGACTCTGGTCTCCGCTGAGCCCTCCTCGTGTCCTCTTTGCCAGTCTTGTGGTGGTTCAGGTTGTGGCAGGATGTGTTGAGATGGGAACAACTCACGCCTCGGGCCCTCTGCCTGGAAACTGACACTCTCTCTCTCCTCCGCCTCGGCTTGGCGCTGAGAGGCGGAGGAGATTAGGCTCGCCTGGCCTGACACCGATAACAATGTGCAGGTGCCAACACAGACAGACAGACAGACAGACAGACAGACAGACAGACAGACAGACAGACAGACAGACAGACAGACAGACAGACACTGCACACTCAGCTCAAAACTACACCTTCGCTGTAACTCCACGACAATGTGGAGTGAAAACCAATTCTGCTCTCCATCACAAAAAGATGTCAGGGGCAATACAGTGAATGTGCCGATAAAGACGTCCAAAAGGACCCCGACTTCAGCTGTGGTGTGTGTCTGTTGCTCACTTCACCCAGCGCCACACATCTGGCCCTCTGCAAACCCACTCTGTTACACTACTGGACTGGACCTGTGTTCCGTAAGCTTGTTCCCAGGCAGCAAATGGCTACTGTGTCACCTGGACACCATCAGGGGGAGAATAACAGGGAATGGGGAAAAGAACAGAGGCAGAGGGGAGAGCAAGAGAGAGAGAGAGTAGAGAGAGAGAGCACAAGAGAGAGCAAGAGAGAGAGATAGCACAAGAGACAGAGAGTGGAGAGAGCGAGAGAGGGGAGAGCGAGAGAGAGCAAGGGAGGGAAGAGCGAGAGAGAGACAGTGAGAGCAAGAGACAGCGAGGGAGAGTGAGAGAGTGAGAGAGCAAGAGAGCGAGAGTAAGAGAGCGAGAGTAAGAGAGAGAGAGTGCAAGAGAGAGAGAGAGAGAGAGAGAGAGAGAGGAGAAAGCGAGAGAGAGGAGAGAGTGAGAGAGCATGAGAGTGAGCAAGAGAGAGAGTGAGCAAAAGACAGAGAGCAAGAGAGCGATAGGGCAAGAGTGAGAGAGCAAGAGAGAGAGAGAGAGAGAGAGCGAGGGAGAGAGAGTGAGGGGGAGAGAGTGAGAGGGAGAGAGCGAGAGAGAGACAGAGCGAGAGAGACAGAGCGACAATGAGAGAGAGCGAGAGAGCAAGAGAGAGAGTGAGAGACTGAGGGACAGAGAGTGAGAGAGCGAGGGAGCGAGTGAGAGAGAGAGAGCAAGGGAGAGAGTGAGGGGGAGAGAGTGAGAGGGAGAGAGCGAGAGAGACAGAGCGACAGTGAGAGAGAGCGAGAGAGAGCAAGAGCAAGAGAGAGCGAGGGGAGAGTGAGAGAGCAAGAGAGAGAGTGAGAGAGCGAGGGACAGAGAGATTGAGAGATCGAGGGAGCGAGTGAGAGAGAGAGAGAGAGAGAGAGAGAGAGAGAGAGAGAGAGAGAGAGCAAGGGAGAGAGTGAGGGGGAGAGAGTGAGAGGGAGAGAGCGAGAGAGACAGAGCGACAGTGAGAGAGAGCGAGAGAGAGCAAGAGCAAGAGAGAGCGAGGGGAGAGTGAGAGAGCAAGAGAGAGAGTGAGAGAGCGAGGGACAGAGAGATTGAGAGATCGAGGGAGCGAGTGAGAGAGAGAGAGAGAGAGAGAGAGAGAGAGAGAGAGAGAGAGAGAGAGAGAGAGAGAGAGAGAGAGAGAGAGAGAGACAGTGGAGGATGCCAAGTTAAAAACAGTTTTTTTTAAATCAGATTAAAAGCTGCTTTTCCAGGGCATCCGGGTAGTGTGGTGGTCTATTCCATTGCCTACCAACACGGGGATCGCCAGTTCGAACCCCCGTGTTACCTCCTACAGTCATAAATGGCTGTGTCTGTCGGTGGGAAACCGGATGGGGGTATGTGTGTTAATCACTGCACTAGCGCCTCCTCTGGTCGGTCTGGGCGTCTGTTCAGGGGGAGAGGGGGAACTGGGGGGAATAGCGTGATCCTCCCACGCGCTACGTCCCCCTGGTGAAACTCCTCACTGTCAGGTGAAAAGAAGCAGCTGGGGACTCCACATGTATGGGAGGAGGCACGTGGTAGTCTGCAGCCCGTCCCGGATCAGCAGAGGGGGTGGAGCAGCGACCGGGACGGCTCGGAAGACTGGGGTAATTGGCCGGGTACAATTGGGGAGAAAAAGGGAGCACCACCCCAAACCCCCCGCCTGCTTGTTCATACAACTACACACGAATGATGAAAAGCTACGTCACAGAGGCGTCAGACGTTAAAGTGATACTGACATCAGACTCCGACCAGTCCTGTTGATAGACTGTGTTCCTGTTGATAGACTGTGTTCCTGTTGATAGACTGTGTTCCTGTTGATAGACTGTGTTCCTATTGATAGACTGTGTTCCTATTGATAGACTGTGTTCCTGTTGATAGACTGTGTTCCTATTGATAGACTGTGTTCCTATTGATAGACTGTGTTCCTGTTGATAGACTGTGTTCCTGTTGATAGACTGTGTTCCTGTTGATAGACTGTGTTCCTATTGATAGACTGTGTTCCTGTTGATAGACTGTGTTCCTGTTGATAGACTGTGTTCCTATTGATAGACTGTGTTCCTGTTGATAGACTGTGTTCCTGTTGATAGACTATGTTCCTATTGATAGACTATGTTCCTATTGATAGACTGTGTTCCTATTATAGACTGTGTTCCTATTGATAGACTGTGTTCCTGTTGATAGACTGTGTTCCTATTGATAGACTGTGTTCCTATTGATAGACTGTGTTCTTACTGATAGACTGTGTTCCTACTGATAGACTGTGTTCCTATTATAGACTGTGTTCCTATTGATAGACTGTGTTCCTGTTGATAGACTGTGTTCCTGTTGATAGACTGTGTTCCTATTGATAGACTGTGTTCTTACTGATAGACTGTGTTCCTACTGATAGACCGTGTTCCTATTGATAGACCGTGTTCCTGTTGATAGACTGTGTTCCTATTGATAGACTATGTTCCTATTGATAGACTGTGTTCCTATTATAGACTGTGTTCCTATTGATAGACTGTGTTCCTGTTGATAGACTGTGTTCCTATTGATAGACTGTGTTCCTATTGATAGACTGTGTTCTTACTGATAGACTGTGTTCCTACTGATAGACTGTGTTCCTATTATAGACTGTGTTCCTATTGATAGACTGTGTTCCTGTTGATAGACTGTGTTCCTGTTGATAGACTGTGTTCCTATTGATAGACTGTGTTCTTACTGATAGACTGTGTTCCTACTGATAGACCGTGTTCCTATTGATAGACCGTGTTCCTGTTGATAGGCCGTGTTCCTGTTGATAGGCCGTGTGCCTGTTGATAGACTGTGTTCCTATTGATAGACTGCGTTCCTATTGATAGACCGTGTTCCTGTTGATAGGCCGTGTGCCTATTGATAGACTGTGTTCTTATTGATAGACATGTTCCTATTGATAGACTTTCCTGTTGATAGACTGTGTTCCTATTGATAGACTGTGTTCTTATTGATAGACTATGTTCCTATTGATAGACTGTGTTCCTATTGATAGACTGTGTTCTTATTGATAGACTATGTTCCTATTGATAGACCGTGTTCCTGTTGATAGACTGTGTTCCTATTGATAGACTGTGTTCTTACTGATAGACTGTGTTCCTATTGATAGACCGTGTTCCTATTGATAGACCGTGTTCCTGTTGATAGGCCGTGTGCCTGTTGATAGACTGTGTTCCTATTGATAGACTGCGTCCCTATTGATAGACCGTGTTCCTGTTGATAGGCCGTGTGCCTATTGATAGACTGTGTTCTTATTGATAGACTGTGTTCCTGTTGATAGACTGTGTTCCTATTGATAGACTGTGTTCTTATTGATAGACTATGTTCCTATTGATAGACTGTGTTCCTATTGATAGACTGTGTTCTTATTGATAGACTATGTTCCTATTGATAGACCGTGTTCCTGTTGATAGACCGTGTTCCTGTTGATAGGCCGTGTTCCTATTGATAGGCCGTGTGCCTATTGATAGACCGTGTTCCTATTGATAGACTTTGTTCCTGTTGATAGGCTGTGTTGCTGTTGATAGGCTGTGTTCCTATTGATAGACTGTGTTCCTATTGATAGACTGTGTTCCTGTTGATAGACTGTGTTCTTGTTGATAGGCCGTGTGCCTATTGATAGACTGTGTTCCTATTGATAGACTGTGTTCCTGTTGATAGACTGTGTTCTTATTGATAGACTATGTTCCTATTTATAGACTGTGTTGCTGTTAATAGAATGCGTTCCTATTGATAGACTATGTGCCTTTTGATAGGTTGTGTTCCTATTGATAGGCTGTGTTCCTATTGATAGACTGTGTTCCTATTGATAGGCTGTATTCCTATTGATAGGCTGTATTCCTATTGATAGGCTATGTTCCTATTGATAGGCTATGTTCCTATTGATGGGCTATATTCCTATTGATGGGCTGTGTTCCTATTGATAGACTATGTTCCTATTGATAGGCTGTGTTCCTATTGATAGGCTATGTTCCTATTGATAGACTATGTTCCTATTGATAGGCTGTGTTCCTATTGATAGGCCGTGTGCCATAGGCTGTGTTCCTATTGATAGGCTGTGTTCCTATTGATAGGCTATGTTCCTATGGATAGACTGTGTTCCTGTTAATAGAGTGTGTTCCTATTGATAGGCTGTATTCCTATTGATAGACTATGTGCCTTTTGATAGGTTGTGTTCCTGTTGATAGGCTGCATTCCTATTGATAGACTATGTTCCTATTGATAGGCTGTGTTCCTATTGATAGACTGTGTTCCTATTGATAGGCTGTATTCCTATTGATAGGCTGTATTCCTATTGATAGGCTATGTTCTTATTGATAGGCTATGTTCCTATTGATGGGCTATGTTCCTATTGATAGACTATGTTCCTATTGATAGGCTGTGTTCCTATTGATAGGCCGTGTGCCATAGGCTGTGTTCCTATTGATAGGCTGTGTTCCTATTGATAGGCTATGTTCCTATTGATAGGCTGTGTTCCTATTGATAGACTATGTTCCTATTGATAGGCTATGTTCCTATTGATGGGCTATGTTCCTATTGATGGGCTGTGTTCCTATTGATAGACTATGTTCCTATTGATAGGCTGTGTTCCTATTGATAGGCTATGTTCCTATTGATAGACTATGTTCCTATTGATAGGCTGTGTTCCTATTGATAGACTATGTTCCTATTGATAGGCTATGTTCCTATTGATGGGCTATGTTCCTATTGATGGGCTGTGTTCCTATTGATAGACCGTGTTCCTATTGATAGACTTTGTTCCTGTTGATAGGCTGTGTTCCTGTTGATAGGCTGTGTTCCTATTGATAGACTGTGTTCCTGTTGATAGGCCGTGTGCCTATTGATAGACTATGTTCCTATTGATAGACTGTGTTCCTGTTAATAGAATCTGTTCCTATTGATAGGCTGTATTCCTACTGATAGGCTGTGTTCCTATTGATAGGCCGTGTGCAATAGGCTGTGTTCCTATTGATAGGCTGTGTTCCTATTGATAGGCTATGTTCCTATTGATAGGCTATGTTCCTATTGATGGGCTACGTTCCTATTGATGGGCTGTGTTCCTATTGATAGACTATGTTCCTATTGATAGGCTGTGTTCCTATTGATAGGCTATGTTCCTATTGATAGACTATGTTCCTATTGATAGACTATGTTCCTATTGATAGGCTGTGTTCCTATTGATAGGCTATGTTCCTATTGATAGACTATGTTCCTATTGATAGGCTGTGTTCCTATTGATAGACTATGTTCCTATTGATAGGCTATGTTCCTATTGATGGGCTATATTCCTATTGATGGGCTGTGTTCCTATTGATAGACTATGTTCCTATTGATAGGCTGTGTTCCTATTGATGGGCTATGTTCCTATTGATGGGCTGTGTTCCTATTGATAGACTATGTTCCTATTGATAGGCTGTGTTCCTATTGATGGGCTATGTTCCTATTGATAGGCTGTGTTGCTATTGATAGACTATGTTCCTATTGATAGGCTATGTTCCTATTGATGGGCTATGTTCCTATTGATGGGCTATGTTCCGGGTTGGAATGTGACCACAGAGAAGTTCAGTGGCCAAAACAGCGCATCTGCGGCCACTTGAGAGAGATCGGTGATTGACTGTAGATGGTGCCCAATGACAAACTGCCGGTGGATACGAAGACACCAGTCAATTTGCATATAGGGTGTGTCCGTAGCGAGATGCCTTCAAACCACAGAGAAGCCGTTCTTTCACCCCCCCCCCCCTGCTAGCTACTTGGCTTGAGTTTGTGCTATTTTGCTGAGACTTTATTATCGATCTTGCTACAACGTATTGCTATCTATCTAAATATCTATCTATCTAACGGTGATTTGTATCTTTGAACATATTATTCACCAAGTTGTACTGCACTGCCGTGCCGTAGGCCTACCACCATGCTGGGCTCTTATGCAAAATGCAAAATGCAAAAAAGAAAAAAAAGTGGGCAGGACACTGAAAGCGTCATCACCCAGGAAGACAGTAGCCAGTAGCTTTGAATTCTTAAAACCACACCTGTTTTCAGTTATGATTCAACCTCCCAATGTCAAAAAATGTGTTCAGAACGGGAGTGTCAGCCTCTCTAAGGCAGGGCTAAATAATATAAGCAGAAAAACACTGCCAGACAAGAACAGAAAACCATGTACAAGAAACAGCGGTGACTCAATCTACGCTCCTCAGGCAGCGTATTCCACAAGCCGGGGGACTGAGAGCATAACAGAGCCAAACAGCACAGGACAGAGCACTACGGGGACACTGCCTCCACTGTCTGGATGCAGCAGTTTGCAATGGAGGCAGACATGTGTGACCTTCTGTTCCACCCCCCGTTCTTCAGATGTGAATATGCAACATTCTGACCGTAAGTGAAAACCCTCACATGGCTGGAGAACAATGGAAAACACTGACGAGAAAAGAGAAAAGAAACAGCTGCCCTGACCTTCATATGAATACAGTCTGACCTGATCAAGGCAACAATTACCCGCTGAACAAAGCTGGGGAGCACTAGACAAGCCCAGGACAGCAGACACAGGGGTGGGTGGTGGGTGGTGGGTGGAGGAGAACGGCTGAAACAATCAAACACAAACAAGTCCCTCAGGTGAGGCCAACAGCAGCGAAGACTCGAACACCACCTCCATTCAGTTACACATGGAGGCTTGTAGTGAAAATAGTACTACTGGTTATACACAGAGGCTTGTAGTGTAAATAGTACTACTGGTTATACATGGAGGCTTGTAGTGAAAATAGTACTACTGGTTATACACGGAGGCTTGTAGTGAAAATAGTACTACTGGTTATACACGGAGGCTTGTAGTGAAAATAGTACTACTGGTTATACATGGAGGCTTGTAGTGAAAATAGTACTACTGGTTATACATGGAGGCTTGTAGTGAAAATAGTACTACTGGTTATACATGGAGGCTTGTAGTGAAAATAGTACTACTGGTTATACATGGAGGCTTGTAGTGAAAATAGTACTACTGGTTATACACGGAGGCTTGTAGTGTAAATAGTACTACTGGTTATACATGGAGGCTTGTAGTGAAAATAGTACTACTGGTTATACATGGAGGCTTGTAGTGAAAATAGTACTACTGGTTATACACTGAGGCTTGTAGTGAAAATAGTACTACTGGTTATACACGGAGGCTTGTAGTGTAAATAGTACTACTGGTTAAACTGAGATTGCCAAAAAAGAAAAAAAGAATTCTTCCACACCAAAACAGTTATCTTCCCACTGTTTCACATCCAGGCCACAGGTATTCAGATTCAGTGTTATCAGACTGATATTTTGCAACACCACCTGTGCATAAGTTTGGCAGATGGCGGCTTCCTCAGAGGATCACTGACAGATAATAATGCCAATAGAGTACACTTACTGATCAATACTATTTAGTTAGCTCCTCCTTCCTCCCAGGACCTAAGCTGGAGCATCTAAAAGGGGTTTGGACTAAACCATTCCAAGGTGAGTGCCTCCGAATAGTTTGGGCTAAACCATTCCAAGGTGAGTGCCTCCGAATAGTTTGGACTAAACCATTCCAAGGTGAGTGCCTCCGGATAGTTTGGGCTAAACCATTCCAAGGTGAGTGCCTCCGAATAGTTTGGGCTAAACCATTCCAAGGTGAGCGCCTCCGAATAGTTTGGGCTAAACCATTCCAAGGTGAGCGCCTCCGAATAATGCCCAACACAGCTGTGGATTCGGCATCATTTCGGGACGCTAGGTGGAGCTGCGGCTGACTTCAGCCTGTGTTGTGTGCCGTCTGAGGGGAGGATCCTAGGTGAAGAACTGGTGAAGGGCCTTCGTAGTGTTTGGTAGCCTTGTGACCACGACAGAGGACAAAGCTCGGCCATGCTCACACGACAGACAGAGATGAATGAGTATGGCAGTGCGGTGGCGGGGCTGTTGCACACTGAGACAACAGTGCGCTGCCTGCAGGGACAACGTAACGTCTAAAACACAGAGTGAAGTCAGAGATTGTGCATCAGCACTCATCTGAAGTTCTGAAGTCACCGGCTGTTCACCGCAGCAATATCTTTGTTCTAACTCACCACGTAAACATGACACTCTTTCAATGACCAGAAGCTTCCCTGATGATATCGTGTAAAGTGACCTTAAGAGATTTATGAAACAGCCCAACGATGGCCCTTTTCTGTTGCTAATGTGTCCTCCCCCCCTTTTTTCCCCCCAATTGTACCCAGCCAATTACACCACTAGTCTGCTCCACCCCCTCTGCTGATCCAGGGAGGACTGCAGACTACCACATGCCTCCTCCCGTACATGTGGAGTCACCAGCCGCTTCTTTTCACCTGACAGTGAGGAGTTTCACCAGGGGGACGTAGCGCGTGGTAGGATCACACACTATGTCCCCCCCGTTCCCCCTCCCCCCCAAACAGGCACCCCAATCGACCAGAGGAGGCACTAGTGCATTGACCAGGACACCCTGAGTTTCCTCATTTAACCCGGACAGAAGCCTACCATCACTCAAAGCAACAGACAAGACTTCTGGCGTTCTGCAGTCCTAACTCAGTGACCTAATAAGCTGGGGGCCCAACACCGAGGCTAACGGTTGTGTCTGCGTTGCCTCCGGCTAGTCGGACACCACAGGGAACTCTCGACACAAGGCGCTTTGGAAACAAGCGGCTGCTAAATGAGGAAACATAAAATGTAATTCAAGATACATCTAGCTCATCTGAAGAGGCACACTCTTAATAAAAACTCCTCAATTTCAGAATTTAATCAACATCTGGCCGATCTTGTCTATCAACAGTCCTTCCTTGACCCCTCTCCCACAGAGTTTTCCTCCTTGGGTAACATCAGACAGTAAAATGGTATTCTAATGACATACTAGGGTGGAACATGACTTTCAGTCAAAAATAACGTTAGCTATTTTTGGACCTCATGGAAACCACCCAGGTCATCCATCACCCACCCTGTCTGACCTGGTGACCCACGCCTTACCTCACTGGGACTGCTACGACCAGAACACCACAACTTCTGTGGTCCGTTTTAGACACGCCTCCCCTGTTCTCCTCTCCAGACATGTTGTGGACACGCCTCCCCTGTTCTCCTCTCCAGACATGTTGTAGACACGCCTCCCCTGTTCTCCTCTCCAGACATGTTGTGGACACGCCTCCCCTGTTCTCCTCTCCAGACATGTTGTAGACACGCCTCCCCTGTTCTCCTCTCCAGACATGTTGTAGACACGCCTCCCCTGTTCTCCTCTCCAGACATGTTGTAGACACGCCTCCCCTGTTCTCCTCTCCAGACATGTTGTGGACACGCCTCCCCTGTTCTTCTCTCCAGACATGTTGTAGACACGCCTCCCCTGTTCTCCTCTCCAGACATGTTGTGGACACGCCTCCCCTGTTCTCCTCTCCAGACATGTTGTAGACACGCCTCCCCTGTTCTCCTCTCCAGACATGTTTTAGACACGCCTCCCCTGTTCTCCTCTCCAGACATGTTGTGGACACGCCTCCCCTGTTCTCCTCTCCAGACATGTTGTAGACACGCCTCCCCTGTTCTCCTCTCCAGACATGTTGTAGACACGCCTCCCCTGTTCTCCTCTCCAGACATGTTGTAGACACGCCTCCCCTGTTCTCCTCTCCAGACATGTTGTAGACACGCCTCCCCTGTTCTCCTCTCCAGACATGGTGTAGACACGCCTCCCCTGTTCTCCTCTCCAGACATGTTTTAGACACGCCTCCCCTGTTCTCCTCTCCAGACATGTTGTAGACACGCCTCCCCTGTTCTCCTATCGACATGTTGTAGACACGCCTCCCCTGTTCTCCTCTCCAGACATGTTGTAGACACGCCTCCCCTGTTCTCCTCTCCAGACATGGTGTAGACACGCCTCCCCTGTTCTCCTCTCCAGACATGTTTTAGACACGCCTCCCCTGTTCTCCTCTCCAGACATGTTGTAGACACGCCTCCCCTGTTCTCCTATCGACATGTTGTAGACACGCCTCCCCTGTTCTCCTCTCCAGACATGTTGTAGACACGCCTCCCCTGTTCTCCTCTCCAGACATGTTGTAGACACGCCTCCCCTGTTCTCCTCTCCAGACATGTTGTAGACATGCCTCCCCTGTTCTCCTCTCCAGACATGTTGTAGACACACCTCCGCTGTTCTCCTCTCCAGACATGTTGTAGACACACCTCCCCTGTTCTCCTCTCCAGACATGTTGTAGACACGCCTCCCCTGTTCTCCTCTCCAGACATGTTTTAGACACGCCTCCCCTGTTCTCCTCTCCAGACATAAGCTCAATTTCCTCTTTGCAAAAGCTTTGCACTGTTGAAATCATTACTCTTCTTTCTTTCTTTTTTTTAACCAAACTAGAATTGCACACCACATTTTCACAAACTTGCCGCTTCATGAATGCTCTCTAGAAGTAATGTGACTAATGGCATGTACCTGAGAGGGCTGGATAATGTGGGCACAAGCTTGAAATCTAGTTAATTTCATTTATAAATCAATTTACCTGATGCTGAGTAACAGTTTGTAAATTGAGAAATACTGGAATGAAAGCAATGCGTAAAGGGCACGGTGACCATTGGATCTTGACACAAAATGACATCATCAAATGCCAACTCGACCCAGCTCCAACAGAACTCACGCCACTGGCGTAGCGCCAGCGTTGAAGCTACGTTATTGTTGTAGGATAAGACGAAATTGAAAGTGACGATTGGTTTGAGGCTTTCCACTGCATCGTCCCACAACGCTAACACAAGTTTGACAAAAATGAAGGCAAGGCAAATATATCTATATAGCACATTTCATACACAATGGCAATTCAAAGTGCTCCACATAGGACATAAGAAAGACATCAAAAAAGAAATGCAGAATAAGATTTAAATAAAATAAATTTTAAGAAAAGAAAATCAAATGTGAAAACAGGAATATGAACAGAATACTACAAATAAATATACCATGAAAAGGGTTAAAGTGCAGTATCAAAGTGCAAAGTAAAAAATGGTCCAAGTACAACCCTCACTAACTCTCACAACTCTCACTAAATCTCATCAGTTAAAGACAATGGAGAACATACAAGTGTTTGGCCTAGTTGTAAAAGTGGTCAAAGTTGGGGCAAGTCACATCTTCTAGAAGCTTGTCCAAGCTATGTGCAGCAAAATCAGTAAATGTTGCTTCACTATGTTTTGTTTCAACTCTGGGAATAATTAGCAGACCATTCTTAGATGCCCTGAAAAATGGAAAAGGTTCCTATGGAAAAAGAAACATGTATTTTGGTCCTAAACGATTGATAAATTTGTAGATGAGCACCATTATTATTAAGTCTATTCTTTGACATGCTAGAATCCAGCGCAGAAACCTGAGAGCTGGTGTCATGTGTTCAGCTTTCTTCGTCTTTGTTGCGACCCTCATAGCAGCATTCTCAATGAGCTGAGGTTGCATGAGAGCTTTTTTTTTTTTGGAGAGATCTTGAACAAGACCATTACAGCAGTCTAGCCTACTGGAGATAAATGCATGGACACGTTTTCTCTAAGTCTTGTGTTGACATGAATCTTCTAATTCTTGCTATATTTTTAAGATAAAGGTGGAGTTTGTTAAAGACTTGATATGGCTATTAAGTTAGACCTGAGTCCATAATAACAGCAAGATTTCTAGCTCGGGTTTTAATCTTCAAATATAGGGAGTCAGGACGAGAACTGACTTTTAGCCTTTCTTCTTTGGCACCAAAGAGAATCATCTCAGTTTTGAACCTATTTAGTTGAAGGAAATTAAGGCACATCTGTCACTGACTTGTTCAGTGCACTGACACAGAACATGTATGAGAACACAGTCAATCAGTGAAAGAGCTAGGTATACTTGGGTGTCATCTGCATAGTAATGGTAAGTAATTGTTGTTTTTAAAAAAAAAAATTAAAACCCTTATGAGAACATGTAAAGGTTAAATAACAGAGGCACAGGTATTGAACCTTGGTGACTTCCACACATCATGTTAGTTCGTTTGGATAAGCAGCTGCCAATGAGTCAAAATAGTTCCTGTCTTGTAGACAAGACTTAACCCAATGTAGGACTATGCTGGAATGCCCAACCCAGTTTTCCACTCTGTCCAGTAGTATTGCATGGTGGACAGTGTCAAAAGCAGCAGTAAGATCCAGCAGCATTATGAATGACATTTTGCTGGAATCACTGTGCAGACGCGTGTCATTTTGAACTTAAGTGACAATTTCAAAGATTTCAGTTACGTTCTTCATGGCATACAGTGGATATAAAAAGTCTACACACCCCTTTTAAAGGTTTTTGTGATGTAAAAAAATTAAATGAAAATCAGGTTAAAACAACAACTAGTAATATTTCTTTAGAATGGAAAATATTAATCTTAATCAGCTTTCTGCAGATTTCACACTTAGATAAAGGAAGGGTTGCTGATCAAGAAACTGAAAAGTTCTTTTTCAAATCAGTTTCAAAGCACCACCATACAGAGTTGCCCTTTTAATGGGTAGGACAATTGTTTTTAATCTGAAGTGAGTAATCATGAGTATGGAACAATCAGGTGGGACGAGAAAGAACAATACCAGTGAATATTTTTTTTAATTTCATTTTCCCTCGTTTTTCCTCCCCAATTGTACCCGGCCAATTACTCCACTCTTCCGAGCCGTCCCGGTCACTGCTCCATCCCCTCTGCTGATCTGGGGAAGGCTGCAGACTACCACATGTCTCCTCCCATACATGTGGGGTCGCCACCTGCTTCTTTTCACCTGACAGTGAGGAGTTTTGCCAGGGGGACGTAGCGAATGGGAGGATCACACTTCCCCCCCCCAGTTCTCCCTCCCCCCTGAACAGGCGCCCCAACCAACCAGAGGAGGCGCCAGTGCAGCAACCAGGACACATACCTACATCTGGCTTCCCAACCGCAGAAACGGCCAATTGTGTTTGTAGGGCCTCCCGACCAAGCTGGAGGCAACATGGGGTTTTGAACTGGCGATCCCTATTTTGGTAGGCAACAGAATGGACTGCTACGCTAACTGGCGCCCCACCAGTGAATATTCTTAATGTAAAACTGAAAAACTCAGTGGACACATTTGAATCCACTTTGGTACTGATGAGAGCAAGCCGTCCCTTGCTTTTCCCATCCTCTGCTGAAGAGGTCAAGGCAGGGCAAGATTCAGGGGATTCAGCTGCAGCGGTGATATAGTATTAACTTTCTTCTCCAAAGCAAGAGCCTCGTTCCAGTGTACTGAACAATAGTGTCTTCACTTTTTAAGGGACAGCAAAAAGACTCAACATTTCTCAGAAATCCAATCTGCAAACTTTCCATTAAAATAAATAAATAAATAACTCCAGCCATTCTCCAAACCAATTTAGTACAATAAAATAACGACATAATCCGGGACCATTTCGCTGAGCCATGTTTCAGTGAAGGTAAGAAGGCAGGTTTCTTTTATGTCACGTTAAATAAATAAACAAATTACATAAATATAAAATGATGATCTGAATATCACAAGCGAAACACAGGACCAAGTGACTCGAAGCCAGTGCTCCCCGTGGGGGGTGGGGGTTCCCAACTGTGGCAAGACTCGGAGCCAGTGCTCCCCGTAGGGGGTGGGGGTTCCCAACTGTGGCAAGACTCGGAGCCAGTGCTCCCCGTGGGGGGTGGGGGTTCCCAACTGTGGCAAGACTCGGAGCCAGTGCTCCCTGTGGGGGTTCACAAGAAGCTCCAGCCATGCCACGCCATGCTGACGGAACCTCGCTTTGCCACTGCAACCTCGCAGCCTGAGCAACAAATCGCTCGTAGGAGCACCGTCTTGTGCAGAGGCTAGGACAGGCATAGCTTCTGCTATCCTCATAGAATGAGGCACACCAGTTCTCATCCAGTTTTTGCAACACACAGACAAACACCAACACACCCACTTATACTGACATACATGTCTGTCTATTTATCTGTCCGTCCATCTGTGCGTCCGTCTCTTTATCTATCTATCTTTCTGTCTGTCTAGCTACCTATCGATCGATCTATCTATCTATCTATCTATCTATCTATCTATCTATCTATCTATCTATCTATCTATCTATCTATCTATCTATCTATCTATCTATCTATCTATCTATCTATCTTTCTATCTATCTATCTAAACTTAGCACAAAAAGTAAGGAAATGTGTGTTTGGTAGATTATTTCTCTGTTGTAACGATGCTTCTTGGCAGTAAATCTTATATCAGGCAGCTGACTGTCAGCACCTGGGGTACCAGAAGCTCAACACAAGAGTCAATAGCAGCAGCAAAACAAGCTGTTTGGCATTGCAGAAAAGATTTGGCAAATTTTTCATGGCGCAACCCACATACTCAGCTCTGCTGCTCATCCCACAAATGCATGTTCCTTACAAATGTGGCGCCATTTAAAAGGGAAATAAACAGGCTTTCCAACGGTATAAGATTTACTGCCAAGAAGCATTGTTACAACAAAGAAATAATCTACCAAGCACACATTTCCTTACTTTTTGTGCTACTTATATCTATCAACTCACATGCAGTGTACATTTTTCCCAATATACCTGTGAAGAGGGTTTATAGCAAAATAATAATAAATATATATATATATTATACACCGATGAGCCAAAACATTAAAACCACTGACAGGTCAGTGATTAACACTGATGTCGTTACAGTGGCACCTGTCAAGGGGTGGACATATCAGGCAGCAGGTGAGCAGTCAGTTCTTGAAGTTGATGAGTTGAAATAGGAAAAATGGGCAAGTGTAAGGATCTGAGTGACCTTGTCAAGGGCCAAATTATGGTGGCTAGACAACTGGGTCAGAGCATCTCCAAAACGACAGGTCTTGTGGGGTGTTCCTGGTATGCAGTGGTCAGTACCTACCAAAAGTGGTCCGGACAAATGCTGAACCATTGACAGGTCATGGACCCCCAAGGCTCATTGATGTAGGTGGGGGAGCGAAGGCTAGCCCGTCTGGTCCGATCCCACAGAAGAGCTGCTGTAGCTCAAACTGCTGAAAAAGTAATGCTGGCTAAGACAGACGGGGGACTTCCGGTATGCCGACAGACTAGAGCAGACGCGATTCATATAATCCCTACATAAAATGCTACGAGTAACAACATTTTGACCCTGTTCAGCTGCGGTGAGTTAATTTGAGATAAGAAGCCAATTCACTAGTGTCGGGCAAGCAAAAAAGCGACGTCAAATGTGAAAACCATACCCGAGTCTACCAAGCTAACGAAGCTAGCTAGGGAGGGTAGGGAAAGGGGATATGGGCTCCATCCACCATTTATTTATTTATTGGTTTTTCTCTCCCTTTTTTTTTTTGGGGGGGGGGTCCATTGCATATGCCACAATCACTCTCAGGTAAACAATTATTATGGCTAACAGTGGTGTAAATACGGGTGGGGGATGTGGGGTTTGAATGATCTCCTGGAATGTGGGGGTGTTAATGGGCCTGTAAAAAGAGCAAGGATATTCTCACACTTAAAAGATCTTAAATCAGATATTATGTTCCTTCAAGAGACTCATCTATGCACTATTGATTATCAACGATTAAGTCGACCCTGGCTAAGTTTGATCTTTCACTCTAAGTCTAACATTAGAACAAGAGGTGCTGCAATATTGATTAGGAAAAATATTCCCTTTACTCCTGCTGAAACTATTTGTGATAATAATGGGCGATATATAATAGTGGTTGGCACCTTGTGTCAACACCCAGTGGTGTTAGTGAACGTGTATGCCCCAAATTATGACGACGAGGATTTCATGAAGAAGCTTCTTTCTTCAATACCCAAATTCACTCTTGCATAGACTATTTTGTCATAGATAAAACGCCTCATCTCCTAGTAGTTTCTGCTGAATACTTGGCAAGGGTAAACTCAGATCACTCTCCTCTAGCTCTAGACCTGAACTTTAAGTCCCAACCCAAAGAATTCCGTCCCTGGAAATCTGACCCCACACTTCTCTCAGACTCTAACTTTTGTACCTCTATTTCACAGACAATAATTTTGTTTCTAGAAACCAACCACACTGATGATATTAGCCCCAGTTTACTTTGGGAGACTCTGAAAGCGGTCCTTAGAGGCAAAATAATTTCATATTCCGCACATATTAACAGGACAATAAAGAAACAAAAGGAAGAACTACTAAAATCCATAGCTGATCTAGATCGACGTTATGCATTGGCTCCAACAGCAGAACAGTACAAAGAAAAAGTGGAAAAGCAGACAGAATTTAATCTTCTATCAACAAAGGAGACAGAGAGACTTTTGTTCAAAACACGGGGCACCTTATATGAGCACGGGGAAAAAGCAGGGCGTCTTCTTGCACAGCAGTTAAGGGGTAGGTTAGCCTCGCAATCGATTACTCAAATAGAAAACATTTCAGGTCAGATAATAACTGACCCATCTGGGATCAATGACACTTTCAGGTCTTTCTACTCCCAACTCTATGAATCAGAGTCACGAAGAGACAATTCTGAAATGTTGAATTTTTTTTCAAAACACAGCATGCCAAACCTATCAACAGAAGATAACGACATCTTAAAAAACCCATAAGTGTAGCTGAGATAACCAAAGCCATTGCACTGATGCATAGTGGGAAATCTCCGGGGCCTGATGGCTTCTGTGTAGAATTTTTTTAAAAGTTTTCTAAACAGCTTGCCCCCCTCTTGTTGGAGATGTTTAATGACTCTCTGCAGCAAGGCACATTACCACCCACTCTTAGACAAGCTACCATATCTCTGATACATAAAAAAGGAAAGGATCCAGATAAGTGTTCATCATACCGTCCTGTCTCACTCCTCAATTTGGATGTTAAAATACTGGCAAAAGTTTTGGCCTGCAGACTAGAAACTGTTCTACCCACTGTCATATCAGAAGACCAAACCGGGTTTATCAAGAACCGTCACTCATTCACAAATGTGCGATGTCTCCTGGATATAATTTTCTCTCCATCCCTATACCTGTTCCAGAGGGGGTAATCTCTCTGGATGCCAAAAAGGCCTTCGACCAGGTGGAATGGAACTACTTATTTTTTTCCCTCCGCCAGTTCGGTTTTGGAGAGCGCTTTGTAGCTTGGGTGCGTTTGCTGTATGTGTCCCCCCATGCATGTGTATGTACAAATAATATCAGGTCCAAATTTTCCCCTTTAATGAGGGGGACACGCCAAGGCTGTCTGTTGTCCTTCCTCCTCTTTGCTGTAGCTATTGAGCCTTTGTCTATTGCTCTTAAAACCAACAGACTCATTCCAGGTGTTATGAGAGCGGGGGTGGAGCATAAAGTGTCACTGTATGCAGATAACCTGCTAATTTATGTGTTGGACCCCAAAACAGCCATTCCTCACATTTTAAGGACACTCAGGACCTTTGGCATGTTCTCTGGATATAAACTCAACATAGGAAAGAGTGACTTTTTTCCTATTAATCATATGGCAGGAGATATTACACAGTCTGACGTGCCATTCAATCTCTCCCCAACATTTAAATATTTAGGTATCAACATTTCTCGAAAAATATCACTACTATTTGACGATAATTTTGCTGCACTCAACTCAAAAGTTAGGGAAGATCTTCAAAAGTGGAACAGCCTACAGATCACATTGGCAGGGAGAATACAAAGTATTAAAATGAATATTTTCCCACCATATCTGTACCTTTTTCAATGTTTACCTCTCTTCCTACCCAGGTCCTTCTTTCGCAACATTGACAGTATATTCTCCTCCTTTATATAGAGCAATAAATCTCCAAGGCTTCAAAAATCCCTACTACAGAGGAGTAGATCGGTGGGTGGCTTGGGGCTCCCAAATTTACAGCGCTACTATTGGGCAGCCAATTTGCAGAAAATTGTGTACTGGGCTTTTTGTCCCGAAACTCAATGGTGCCAACTGGAATCATACTCATGTCACTCCTCTTTCTTAAAAGCCTTGGTATGCCATGTCAACAGACTGAAACCCAAACAATACACAGATAATCCGATAGTCATATCCACATTGAAAATCTGGCAGCAAATAAAGAAACACTCTGGCTAGGACACGCTTCCCCTCAACACCCCAATATGTAATAATGAACTTTTCAAACCTGCAAAGCTTAACGCCAGATTCTCTCATTAGGAAAAACAAGGTCTTAGCACAATGGGGGATCTATACAGTGGGGGTACATTTTCCAGCTTTGCTCAGTTGTGTAGCTCCTTTAATCTACAGCAAGCTGATCGCTTCAGGTATTTCCAAATTCGGCATTTTCTAAAATCGAATACACCTTCTTTTCCAGATTTTCCACCGCCCTCTGGGACTGATAACCTCTTGCCGGCAACAAAAATGACGAGGGGGCATATTCCGTTTCTATATGACCTCCTAGCCCTAGATGCACCTCTGGCTTTACAGAGGTTTAAGACAGAGTGGGAGGCAGAACTTGGCGTTACAATACAGGATGATTGGTGGAATGAGGCGCTGAAGGACATAAAATCCTGTTCAACTTGTGCACGATTTCAATTGATTCAATTCAAAATAGTTCATAGGGCACATTTTAGGAAATCTAAACTTGCTAGAATATACCCAAATGTGACTGACACCTGTGACAGATGTTTCCAGCGTCCCTGCAATCTCACTCATATGTTCTGGTCATGCCCGAGACTAAAGGAGTACTGGAAGTCTTACTTTACAGTCATCTCGGTGATATTAGGACAAGTGATAGAACCATCCCCCCAGATTGCTATATTTGGTGTACCTGAGGCAGGCAAGACTATGTCAGCGAAGCGGGCAAATGTGATCTCGTTCACTTCTCTACTAGCCCGCCGGAGAATACTTTAATGTGGAAGAAATCATTGCCTCCTTCACCCACTTCATGGTTGTCTGATACAATGTCATTTCAGAGTTGGAAAAGATCAAATTCTCCTTACGGGGCTCAACAAACAAATTTTACAGTCATTGGCAGCCCTTGATTGCTTATGTTAAGAGCCTGACCTCCGTTTCCCCAGAATGACTGCTTCTACAAGCAGTTGAAAATAGTATAGCAGCTGAAGTATTGGCAATACATTGAACATTTTGAAATAGATAAATATGCCATGCAAGGACCCATACACATATACAATTTTTTCTTCTCTCTATTTTTACTTTTTTCATTTTATTTTACTTTTTTGTCATTATAATTATTATTATTGTCATTTTAATTTATTTATTCATCTTTAATACTCTTCTAAAATCTATTATTCACTATTTTCTGTATTTTTTTGTTGTTATCTAGGATATGTATCACTGCTATTATTGTAAACATTACCAGGAGCTGGGTGTGGGGGGGGTTGTTCGGTGGGGGGGTGTTGGGGTTCAGTATTGGAGAAATCTCTGTCATTGTGTCATTGTAATGCTCTGTAATGACTCCTTAGAAAAAAAATAGAAAAGCCAATAAAATGTGTCTATAAAAAAAAAAGATAGACAGGTGTCAGAACACACAGTCAAGTCAAGTCATTTTATTTGTATAGCCCAATATCACAAATGACCCATTTGCCTCAGGGGGCTTCACAGCAACACAACATCCTGTCATTAGACCCTCATCGCAGCTTGCTGCGTATGGGGCTGTGTAGCTGCAGACAGGTCACAGTGTCCATAATGACCCCTGTCCTCCACTGAAAGTGCCTACAATGGGGATGTGGGCATCAGAACTGGACCATGGAGCAGTGGAAGAAGGTGGCCTGGTCTGATGAATCACACTTTCTTTTACATGCACGTGGATGGCCGGGTGCATGTGCATCGTTAACCTGGGGAAGAGATGGTACCAGGATGCACTATGGGAAGAAGAAGGCAAGCCAGTGGAGGCAGTGTGGTGCTGTGGTCAGTGTTCTGCTGGGAAACCCTGGGTCCTGGCATTCATGTGGATCTTACTTTGACACGTACCACCTACCTAAACATCATTGCAGACCAGGTACACCCCTCATGGCAGCGGTGTTCCCTGATGGCAGTGGCCTCTTTCAGCAGGATAATGCTCCCTGCCACTCTGCAAAAAATGTTCAGGAATGGTTTGAGGAACATGACAAAGAGTTCAAGGTGTTGCCTCGGCCTCCAAATTCCCCAGATCTCAGTCCAATTGAGCATCTGTGGGAGGTGCTGGAAAAACAAGTCTGATCCATGAAGGCTCCATCTCACAACTTACAGACTTAAAGGATCTGCTGCTGCTGTCTTGGTGCCAGATACCAGAGGACACCTTCAGAGGTCTTGTGGAGTCCATGCCTCAATGGGTCAGAACTGTTTTGGCAGCAGGAAGGGGACCTACCAAATATCAGGCAGGTGGTTTTAATGTTTTGGCCGATCGACACGACCCCCCCCCCCCACACACACAAACACTCTTCTTTGGATGAAGAGTGGTAGACTGAGGACAAATCACCCATTTGAACTTACTGATTTGTGTGTGTGTGTGCTCCCGCACATGTGTACATGCTTGTGTTAAGAGCTCATCAGCCCGCAGCGATACACAACGCCATACTATGAATGTGTTGTCTACATTCAGCAAAATCATGGTTGCCTGAAAATATATCAACTCAATGCATTACGACTGCCACTGACCGCCCTGGGCCGCTGAGTGAAATACAAGCATGCCTGCCATTTCAGCACTCATCCATCCACTCCGCCACACACACACACACACACACACACACACACACACACACACACACACACACACACACACACACACACACACACACACACACACACACACATAAAAACACGCATGCTTGTTGTTCAGCAGCGTATCGCTTGGTGTTGGAGTGTGGATAAGGGCGTAGGCTGTATAACCAACGCACAGTCAGCAATTCTGCTGCATTCAGCAGGAAACTGAAACTTACTGGAGTGACATATGTGAGGAGTAAAGGGGAGAAGCACACAGACAAAAGGAACAAAGCTCAGGCCTCTGGCTCAGCCCATTTCAACTAATTACCCCATCAGACACAGGACCGCTTTGCTGCCCCCTCTCCCATGAAAAGGATGCAGTCCCCGGGGAAGAAGGTCTCTCCCCCTCTTGGGAATCACATGAAACAGGAGTGCTGTCGTGGATTAATGTTCCCCAGGAGCATGAAAACATCTCCTGTCATCGAACTGAATGAGCTGAATTTCCAGCTACGCCAAACGATCAGACGGCTCCCCCGGGAAAGTCTGCTTGTGCATGCAGCGTCTTCTCCGTCAAGACTCGGCGGTGCTGGAGGGAGACGGCTTAAAGACGGCAGGGAAGAAAATGATACTTGGGGACAGCCTGGCTGAGACGAGGATCTAGTGTTGCTTGGGGAGAGACAGGGAGCTCCTGAGTGGTTCAGTGCCAGGGTCAAAAACCAGGACCGGCTCTCAGGAAGGTAGCGTCTCTGTCTCTCGCCTCCCCTGTTGCCTTCCAGATGATACGTAAGAGGTCACAACTGAGCACAGTTAACTGACCTCCGTGTTGGACTGCAAACAACCCAGGTCCCATTAATAAAACCAACATACACCACATCCTACTTGTCAACAGGTGATTTCAGTGGTATCGATCAACTGCTAGAAAGTCTATCTTGAATACAAAAAAGCAAGACGAAAAAATAAATATATTGCTATTTAAAACAGACAAACGTTCAGGGGTGCATTCTTTTTACTACAGACTGCATTTACTTCGTCTTTCTGTTTCAAAGCAAATGAGAAACCATGCACCTACCTTTTCCCTCAGCATTTTGGCTCTTCTACTGTTCTGCACAAGTCGTCTCCCGAGCTTCTTGGCATACCAAATAGAGGCAAACATTGCGACAGGTGAAAGATAATGCTGTCTTGTTTGCAGTGACAGCCCAAAGGGCTCTAGCTGCTGCCCATTTCGGCTGTCTGTTCCTTATCGGTGCAGTCCACGAGCAGAAACACAAAAAAAAAAAGGTGGGGGGGGGGGCTGAGGGAGAGCTCAAGTGGGACCTGCAGAGGGAGAGTGTCTGTGCAGCTGAGGCAGGTCTCTCTCCGCCACAAAGCAAGGGGGGGGGGGGGGACGTGTCAGTGTGCAAGGTTAAGAGGGAGGGAGGAGGGACCTCTGCCTTCCACGTGGAAACAGCATCTTCAGCACCAATAAAAACCTGGTGGGATGCCGTCTCCGGCCTCAGCCATTTTTTTGGGGGCGGGGGGGGGGGCTTTATTGCCACTATAAACTATGCCCAGTAAGGATCACAGCATAGATTATCTCTACCTGAACCGAACCACAAAGAGGACAGGAACTTGACATCACAGTTTCCCAGCTGTATTCCTAAACCATTTCATCGTTTCTCTAACGAGCCACGCATGACATCCCTCCATCCATGATCCAAGCAGGGCCGCGGGGATGCCAGAGCCTGTCCCAGCAGTCACTGGGCGGCAGGCAGGGACACACCCGGGACAGGCCGCCAGACCATCACAGACACATATAACACAACTCATCAAATACAGCATGACAGCCCTGATAAAATCACAAGAGATAAGAGCAACACGGGCCTGCTGGGGACGCCGGCTTGTCATCTGTAAACATCAGCAGTTGCAGATGAGCTTGACTGAAGAGGCAGACACTCACACTGTAGCTCATAATGAGGTTTATTAACAGTGTTACGCTGCGTGTCACCCACCTTCCCCTCTCATCTTTCTGTGCATGCTGGAACCAGACACGCTGCGCTTTGTCTTCTGGCTTCAGTTCAACCCTCCCTGATCAACTGGCTAACTCGCCTCCCTGATCGACTGGCTAACTCGCCTCCCTGATCGACTGGCTAACTCGCCTCCCTGATCGACTGGCTAACTCGCCTCCCTGATCAACTGGCTAACTCGCCTCCCTGATCAACTGGCTAACTCGCCTCCCTGATCAACTGGCTAACTCGCCTCCCTGATCAACTGGCTAACTCGCCTCCCTGATCAACTGGCTAACTCGCCTCCCTGATCAACTGGCTAACTCGCCTCCCTGATCAACTGGCTAACTCGCCTCCCTGATCAACTGGCTAACTCGCCTCCCTGATCAACTGGCTAACTCGCCTCCCTGATCAACTGGCTAACTCGCCTCCCTGATCGACTGGTTAACTCGCCTCCCTGATCAACTGGCTAACTCGCCTCCCTGATCAACTGGCTAACTCGCCTCCCTGATCAACTGGCTAACTCGCCTCCCTGATCGACTGGCTAACTCGCCTCCCTGATCGACTGGCTAACTCGCCTCCCTGATCAACTGGCTAACTCGCCTCCCTGATCAACTGGCTAACTCACCTTCCATCCAAACAGCTGCGCTAAATCCCCCATCCCCATCCCATCCTAGTGTGTGTGTGTGTGTGTGTGTGTGTGTGTGTTCTTAGCACATTCATGACCAATGTCCAAGTATCATGTCAACCCTTGTGTCGCCTGAGAGAGGGAACATTGTGAGTTTGCTGCCAGGCCTCTCTGCACCAGCAAGGATGTCACCACACAGCTGAACAATGATGGACAACAGGGATGGGAGGATGACGTGGCTTTCTGCCTCCTCTGTTTGAACAGCTTCAGTAGCAACGTGGGCTCTTTCTCTTTTTTTCCGTGCTTAATTTCAATTAGTACCTGTCTCAAGTCTCTTTGAATTAGTACTCATCTCTGCTTTTTTTGTCTCGAGCAGGATAGCAAAATTAGATTTCCCCCTGAGAGAGGGGCTGGGGTCACCAGAGAACGATAAGAACTGTCATGGCGGTAGCAGGAACTGAGGACCAAAATGCAGATGTGGTAAGAGGTGAAAGAAAAGGTTGGCTGGTAGAAACATGAGGGGCTCAGGGACACGCATGACGAGAACATGGTGACATGGCACAGACATGGAACGCTCTGGCAACGAACAAGCTGAACAGCAAAACTTAAACACACAGGAACAGGAGTGAATAATCAACAACAGCTTTGGGGCAAAGGGGTAACAGAGGAAAACTGGACAAGAATCAGTACTAGGATGGGGTTGTCCTGGCAGGACAAGACATGAGACACAAACCAGGGCTGTAGTGGCCAGAACCAGGGGCAGCCATGAGAGCACCCCCCCGCCCATGGACGCCAACTGGCATCTTAGCCAGTAGCACGGGGGGGGGGGGGGGGGTTCAGTGGCTGAGAGGAACTGTAGCATGGATTAAGGCTCAGGAGTAGGCAAGGTAAACAGCTGTCAGCAGAGCGAGACATGGTGAGAGAAAACTTGAGCTAGACATGATAAGAAACTTAAAAAACAGGACTGGAGTGGCTGGAACCGGGAGTGGCCATGACGGTGCCCCCCTCCCATGGATGCCATCTGGTGTCCTAGCCAGTCAAAGGGGGTCCTGGAATGCAGCTTCACTGCAGCGGAATCAGAACAGGCACAGCAGCTTCAGCCGCAGGAAAACACAGGTGTGGCCCCCTCAGCTGCAGGGGAATCGGGGATGGCAGCTTTGGCTACAAAAGCTCCAGAGTGGCCACAACACCGGCTTCAGCTGCAGGGCACAGGGACGACCCAAACAGGTGACAGCAGCTTCCCCGCAGAGGAATCAGAACAGAAGCTTCGGCCGCGGGGAGACAAGAGGTGGCCCTCAGCTGTAGGGAAATCAGAACGGCAGCTTCGCTAGAGGAGAAATCAGAACGGCAGCTTCGCTAGAGGAGAAATCAGAACGGCAGCTTCGCTAGAGGAGAAATCAGAACGGCAGCTTCGCTAGAGGAGAAATCAGAACGGCAGCTTCGCTAGAGGAGAAATCAGAACGGCAGCTTCGCTAGAGGAGAAATCAGAACGGCAGTGTCAGCTGCGGGAAAACACAGAGGCAGTTCTCAGCTGCGGGGGGACTCAAGAACGGCAGTTTAAACTGTGCAGGATTCGGGAACAGCCGTGATGGACCACAGAGCAGACGGACAAAAGAGCAGCACTCATGATACACAGTCATCAGACATCAGGCATGGCAGTCACAGCCGCAGGAAAAACTCAGAGGCGGCTCTTGGCTGCAGGGAAAAGCCAGGAACAGGAGGGGCGGCATCTGCTGGGTCCTGGAATGGTCTGAGCGTTCTGTCACGTCGGGAGCAGGAATTGAGGACCCAAATGCAGACGTGGTACCAGGAGAAACAAAAGGGTCCCTGGCAGGAAACAGGAGGGGATCAGGAACACGCATGATGAGAACATGGTAGAGACATGGTGACGTGGGACAGACGTAGACGCTCTGACAATGAACAAACTAAACCACCGAACTTAAATACACAGAAACTTGACTGAATAATCAACAACAGCTTTGGGGCAAATGGGTAACAGAGGAAAACTGGACAGGACTCAGGCCCGGGATGGTGTTGTCCGAGCAGGACAAGACACGAGACCTGTAGCAAGTGAGGGAGGAGGGCAGAGGGAGCAGCTGCCCCGGGCCCACGGTTCTCTCTAGTTACAAAAGGGCCCACCTTGGGCCCCATCTGCCTGACTGAACATGCATTTTTGTTGTTTCGATGAATATTTGGAATACAATTTCTTTGTATATCTTGATTGTGGCAAAAAATAAAAAGTCAGACCACATCTGTCTCCTCTGCAGAGCACACAAGGCCCCACCACCGCCAAGGGCTTCTAGTCTTATGCAGCAACAAGCACCAGCGGGGGCACTGTGATCTGTTTGCACTGTCGTTGATTCCAGCTGGTCCTGGACCTTCATCAGGTCCCTGCCACTCTGAGTCAATCTGAGTCAATCTGGCTGCAGCCAGTCTGTTTCCCTTAATGGTTTTGTGACAATAAAAGTGGGGGAAAAAAGACCAGATCAGAGTGTTTCTGAAATCTGTTTAAAATCAAGAGGTGATGTGACATCATCATTACCGGTCTCTCTCTCTCTCTGTCTGTCTGTCTGTCTGTCTGTCTGTCTGTCTCTCTCTCTGTCTGTGCCTGTGTGTGGATGTGCGTCATTTGATAGAACGCTACCTCTGACTTTGACTTGCAGGTGCCTGTGTGTGCGTGTCTCTTGGACTTGTGCGGTGTGTAAGCTAGCTAGCCGTATTCTGTCTGCACTGGCTAAAATGTGGAAGAAGTAAAAGTTGGGCGCAGTAAAGTGTAAGGCGCAAGAGCAGAGAAGAATCTTGTGGCCTTGTGTTCCACTCACAAACTTCTCACCCTCAGCATCTCAGTCCTGCATGCCGGGCAAGTGTCCTGCTGTGAGCGTTGCTATTCGCCATGCAAGTGAACATGTTAGCGAGGAGCACGCAGCATTGACAGGAACAAGGTGGCTGAAAGGTAGAAGAGGATGAAGGAGAGGAGGGTGGTGCTATAAGATCAGGTCACATAACTGTATCAGGAATACGTTCCCATTTGGAGTGTTCAAACATGTCGGTGTTTTTGGATATTGGACATTTTGGGCACTTGATGGCTGACGACACTACAATGTTGCTGTTGTCATTTTTGCTGGATTGGGTTCAAACTGACAGCCGCTGGATGAAAACATCATTAGTAAGTTGTTTCATATGTATTATTTGTGATGACATAGGCTTGTCATGGATGCTGGCTGTCTGGGCTTTTTCAGAAACAGCGTTGTTTGTTGCTTCTCGTGTTGCAGACCAACACGTCTGCTCGGTCACTGTATTAACAAGCAGGCCACACATTGTTTGCACACTTGCGGTGTCTGCCACACAAGGCTCAGGGTGTGGTGTGACTCTGTGGTGGCAGTGCTCTCCTGTTTGCTGTTGTGTGTTGGGGCAGCAGATTGAGGGTAGCGGATGCAAACAGGCTCAATAAACTGATCCGCAAGGCCGGTGACGTTGTGGGGGTGGAACTGGACTCTCTGGTGGCGGTTTCTGAGTGGAGGATGCTGTTGAAGTTATGTGCCATCATGGACAATGTCTCCCAGCCACTCCATGCTGGCCGGGCTGACGTGCTGGTTGGGCACAGGAGTACTTTTAGTGATAGACTCATTCTGCCGAAATGCATTACAGAGCGCCACAGGAGGTCATTACTGCCTGTGGCCATCACACTTCACAACTCCTCCCTCAGACTCAGACACTCGGAGTTAGTGGTCATTGGACTGCCCTTCCACTTGTTTTACCCTGTCGGGTTTTGTTTGTGCTGTTGTTTTGTGCTGCGGTAGTGCAGTATAGCTAGGGTGTTATATGCTGATATATTTTGCTGTTATTTCTATTTTTTATTTTATCTTTTATTTCTGTTTGTTTGTTGTTCTTGCTTCTATTTGTTTCTATTTTCTTGTTACCTTGTATCTTGTTAGCGTTTAGTTTTTTTCAGTACTAGAGTGTGAGTGTCTGTAATAGGACCCAATTTCCCCTCGAGGATAAATCAAATATTCTGATTCTGATTCTGTAGTTTGTTGTCGTATGTGCGTTGACTGTGTGGCATGATTGTGTGGGCTACATGGTTGTGTGGCTGTATGGGCATCCATCACCACTGGACATCAAACCATGTATTCACTTGCCTTCTATCCTTGGCTGCCTGCCCCACTGGTTTAGTCTACCTCACTTCTCTATGCTTTATCTGACTGAGGTTTGAGCAAATTACTGGTAAAATCCATGGTGCTGACCTTGGTTCTGAAAGAGCCAATTAGCAGTTGTGCTGCTTAAATATCAGCAGGCCATTGGTTAATGATAAACCCATGGCACTGTCCATTGTGCTGAAATAGCACACCTCATTGTAATCCACATCTCTCTGTTCCGCCCTTCTGTCTACCTAAGTTTCCCCTTGGATCTGTCCTGCATCTCCATCCAGCCTATAGGCTGTACTGGGGTCCAATACAGGTCCTTGCCCTGTATGCAATGAGCAATTGGCTCCGTGCCTGCATGAGACACAAACCAGGGCTGCAGTGGCTGGAATTGGGGGTGGCTATGACAAGAACAGTATTAAGATGACACCATCAATGTTGTAATCTTTTGTGGCTTGGGAAACACTGGTCTTCTAATGAGAGATCGTTTAACCTTCTGGGGAGAATATTAATGACCCTGGATGTAAAGTAAATTCAGCGTTATCCGATCTGCAGAAACATTTGTCTGGACACTTCCTAATTTCACTGCAAGACCTTTTGAACACTAAATCTCACAAGACTGCCCGTTAGTCCCTTAGATATTACTGGCACCAACTTTCTAAAGAGTTAAAAGCTGCTCTGTATTAAAACAAAACGTCTGTGTCCACAACACTGAAAAAAGTGCTCTAAACTGTTAGTAATTTTAGTTATTAAATCAAAATTTGAAGGCTAAATAGTGACTTTGTTGTACCTTATCCATTATGTGTGGTGTGCCTCTGGGCTTAATTCTTGTACCTGTAGCATTACCTTAATCTATAAAAACCCGTTTGCCATCTTACTTGTTCCCATAATGTGGCAGTGGAAACCAAACCTCAACTGCAACACTAATTAAACACTCAACTGTGCAACGCAGCTAAATGATATGACAGTCAAGCTGCTGAAGACTGGCTCTCCAGCCATTCTTCAACTGAATTTATTCAGCATGTCTATAGAAAAATCAACTGTCCGGTTTTTTACTCCATAAATCAAGCCTGCAAATACAAATCTAATTTCTATTTGACAAATGTAATAGATGTAAAACCACCACACAACAACAACAACAACAACAACTGCTTCCAATTTTTTAACAGAGAAGACCATGGCAATAATGACATTGATTTTGTTCTTTTGGTAGCAAAGAGGTTTTGATGTGGAACTTTTGCAGTGGCTCATATTGGCTGGTGTTACATCGCACGTCTGCAGACTGCACGTGGTTAAGGTGAAGAAGAAAGCCACTTTATTTTGTCATGAAGGTTACAACGAAATGTGTTCTCTGTATTTAAACCATCCTATTGTATAGGAGCAGTGGGCAGCTGCAGCACCCGGGGACCAACTCCAGTTCTTCTTTCCACTGCCTTGCTCAGGGGCACAGGCAGGAGTATCAACCCTAACATGCATGTCTTTATGATGGTGGGAGGAAACCGGAGCCCCTGGAGGAAACCCACACAGACACGGGGAGAACATGCAAACTCCACACAGAAAGGACCTGGGACAGCCCGGGGTTCGAATCCAGGACTTTCTTGCTGTGAGGCAACAGGGCTAACCACCGGAACACCATGCCGCCCATTGATTGGTGTTATCTCCATCAATAATCCATGGCACATCTCCAGACTGCGCATGGTTACTGACAGACAAAACACATATTATGCCTCCCCCTATCCAAGCACCTTTGCTTGACAAAATCAGTGTTGTCTTTACCAACACCTGAAACACTGTTCTTGTTATATTTGTTCATTATATAATGAAATCCATCCATTAGCCAAGCCGCTTATCCCGACTGGGGTCACTAGATGCTGGAGCCTATTCCAGCAGTAATTGGACGGCAGGTGGGGAGACACCCTGGACAGGCTGCCAGTGCATCACAGCCCCCCCCCCCCACACACACACACACACACACATTCACACTTAGGAACAACTTTGTACGGCCGGTTCAACTGACCTACATGTCTTTGGACTGTGGGAGGAAACCGGAGCCCCCGGAGGAAACCCACACAGACATGGGGTGAACATGCAAACTCCACACAGAGGACAACCTGGGACAACCCCCCAGGTTGGACTACCCCGGGGCTCGAACCCAGGACCTTCTTGCTGTGAGGCCACCGAGCTAACCACTGTGCCATCCCTATATAATGAAATACATAATAAAATATGAATATTATATTACTATGAATAATTTTACCAAGTCTATTTTCTGTTGATATAATGAAATAGAAATACTGAGGTTCATACTTCCCTATGTTGCTGAAATTAATAAAAAAAGATAATTGCCATTTCAGGACATATACTGTATGTATAGTTGTTTTTTGGGGGGGGGCTGGGATGGTGGGGCTCTCAATGTTTGGTTTTTTTTTCAAACTCTAGAAGACAGTCACTTTTAAAGAGTAAAGGCTACAAAGCAGAACACAAAACAACTAGTATGAACAGCAGAACATAGACCAACTAGTATCACAGCAGAACATAGAACACTAGTATGCATAGCAGAACATAGAACAACTAGTATAACAGCAGAACATAAAACAACTAGTACGCACAGCAGAACATAGAACACTAGTATGCATAGCAGAACATAAAACAACTAGTATCACAGCAGAACATAAAACAACTAGTATGCATAGCAGAACATAAAACAACTAGTATCACAGCAGAACATAAAACAACTAGTATCACAGCAGAACATAGAACAACTAGTATGCACAGCAGAACACAGAACTAGTATAACAGCAGAACATAGAACAACTAGTATCACAGCAGAACATAGAACAACTAGTATCACAGCAGAACATAGAACAACTAGTATCACAGCAGAACATAGAACAACTAGTATGCACAGCAGAACATAGAACAACTAGTATCACAGCAGAACATAGAACAACTAGTATCACAGCAGAACATAAAACAACTAGTATCACAGCAGAACATAAAACAACTAGTATCACAGCAGAACATAAAACAACTAGTATCACAGCAGAACATAGAACAACTAGTATCAGAGCAGAACATAGAACAACTAGTATGCATAGCAGAACATAAAACAACTAGTATCACAGCAGAACATAAAACAACTAGTATAACAGCAGAACATAGAACAACTAGTACGCACAGCAGAACATAGAACACTAGTATGCATAGCAGAACATAAAACAACTAGTATCACAGCAGAACATAAAACAACTAGTATAACAGCAGAACATAGAACAACTAGTACGCACAGCAGAACATAGAACACTAGTATGCATAGCAGAACACAGAACAACTAGTATCACAGCAGAACATAAAACAACTAGTATCACAGCAGAACATAAAAGAACTAGTATCACAGCAGAACATAAAACAACTAGTATGCATAGCAGAACATAAAACAACTAGTATCACAGCAGAACATAAAAGAACTAGTATCACAGCAGAACATAAAACAACTAGTATGCATAGCAGAACATAAAACAACTAGTATCACAGCAGAACATAAAACAACTAGTATCACAGCAGAACATAGAACAACTAGTATGCACAGCAGAACACAGAACTAGTATAACAGCAGAACATAGAACAACTAGTATCACAGCAGAACATAGAACAACTAGTATCACAGCAGAACATAGAACAACTAGTATCACAGCAGAACATAGAACAACTAGTATGCACAGCAGAACATAGAACAACTAGTATCACAGCAGAACATAGAACAACTAGTATCACAGCAGAACATAGAACAACTAGTATGCACAGCAGAACATAAAACAACTAGTATATGAGCAGAACATAGAACAACTAGTATCACAGCAGAACATAGAACAACTAGTATGCACAGCAGAACATAGCACAACTAGTATCACAGCAGAACATAGAACAACTAGTATGCACAGCAGAACATAGCACAACTAGTATGCACAGCAGAACATAGCACAACTAGTATGCACAGCAGAACATAGCACAACTAGTATGCACAGCAGAACATAGCACAACTAGTATCACAGCAGAACATAGAACAACTAGTATGCACAGCAGAACATAGAACAACTAGTATGCACAGCAGAACATAAAACAACTAGTATCACAGCAGAACATAGAACAACTAGTATCACAGCAGAACATAGAACACTAGTATCACAGCAGAACACAGAACAACTAGTATCACAGCAGAACATAGAACAACTAGTATGCACAGCAGAACATAGAACAACTAGTATGCACAGCAGAACATAGAACAACTAGTATGCACAGCAGAACATAAAACAACTAGTATATGAGCAGAACATAGAACAACTAGTATCACAGCAGAACATAGAACAACTAGTATGCACAGCAGAACATAAAACAACTAATATCACAGCAGAACATAGAACAACTAGTATGCACAGCAGAACATAGCACAACTAGTATGCACAGCAGAACATAGCACAACTAGTATGCACAGCAGAACATAGCACAACTAGTATCACAGCAGAACATAGAACAACTAGTATGCACAGCAGAACATAGCACAACTAGTATCACAGCAGAACATAGAACAACTAGTATGCACAGCAGAACATAGAACAACTAGTATGCACAGCAGAACATAAAACAACTAGTATCACAGCAGAACATAAAACAACTAGTATCACAGCAGAACATAGAACACTAGTATCACAGCAGAACACAGAACAACTAGTATCACAGCAGAACATAGAACAACTAGTATCACAGCAGAACATAGAACAACTAGTATCACAGCAGAACATAGAACAACTAGTATCACAGCAGAACATAGAACAACTAGTATGCACAGCAGAACATAGAACAACTAGTATGCACAGCAGAACATAGAACAACTAGTATCACAGCAGAACATAGAACAACTAGTATCACAGCAGAACATAGAACAACTAGTATGCACAGCAGAACATAAAACAACTAGTATCACAGCAGAACATAGAACAACTAGTATCACAGCAGAACATAGCACAACTAATATCACAGCAGAACATAGACCAACTAGTATGCACAGCAGAACATAGCACAACTAGTATCACAGCAGAACATAGAACAACTAGTATGCACAGCAGAACATAGCACAACTAGTATGCACAGCAGAACATAGCACAACTAGTATGCACAGCAGAACATAGCACAACTAGTATCACAGCAGAACATAGAACAACTAGTATGCACAGCAGAACATAGCACAACTAGTATCACAGCAGAACATAGAACAACTAGTATCACAGCAGAACACAGAACAACTAGTATCACAGCAGAACATAGCACAACTAGTATCACAGCAGAACACAGAACAACTAGTATCACAGCAGAACATAAAACAACTAGTATCACAGCAGAACACAGAACAACTAGTATCACAGCAGAACATAGAACAACTAGTATCACAGCAGAACATAGAACAACTAGTATGCACAGCAGAACACAGAACAACTAGTATGCACAGTGGAACATAAAACAACTAGTATCACAGCAGAACATAGAACAACTAGTATGCACAGCAGAACATAGCACAACTAGTATCACAGCAGAACATAGCACAACTAGTATCACAGCAGAACATAGAACAACTAGTATGCACAGCAGAACATAGAACAACTAGTATCACAGCAGAACATAGAACAACTAGTATGCACAGCAGAACATAGCACAACTAGTATCACAGCAGAACATAGAACAACTAGTATGCACAGCAGAACATAGAACAACTAGTATGCACAGCAGAACATAAAACAACTAGTATCACAGCAGAACATAGAACAACTAGTATCACAGCAGAACATAGAACACTAGTATCACAGCAGAACACAGAACAACTAGTATCACAGCAGAACATAGAACAACTAGTATCACAGCAGAACATAGAACAACTAGTATCACAGCAGAACATAGAACAACTAGTATCACAGCAGAACACAGAACAACTAGTATCACAGCAGAACATAAAACAACTAGTATCACAACAGAACACAGAACAACTAGTATGCACAGCAGAACATAGAACAACTAGTATCACAGCAGAACACAGAACAACTAGTACCACAGCAGAACATAGAACAACTAGTATCACAGCAGAACATAGAACAACTAGTATCACAGCAGAACATAGAACAACTAGTACCACAGCAGAACATAGAACAACTAGTATCACAGCAGAACATAGAACAACTAGTATCACAGCAGAACACAGAACAACTAGTACCACAGCAGAACATAGAACAACTAGTATGCACAGCAGAACACAGAACAACTAGTATCACAGCAGAACATAGAACAACTCGTATGCAAAACTGCTGATAAATTCTTTCTGTTTAGTCTTGCGGGTTTAGTCCACATTTTCTTTCCGTGCGTCTGTTAGAAAGCTTGGCAGGCCAAGGTTAGCGTCTCCGGGGTACCAGGGTCTTCTGCTGTGTAGATGGCTGGTTGTCAGGTGGTGTTTGAGGAAGTCATTGCCATCTGTGGCGCAAGGCTGCGGTGTCCTTTGGGTTACAGTGGAGAGCATTGTGTGCGGAGGAGGACCACAATTTTGTGTGCCTGGTATGTGTATGTTTATGCGTTTACTCACAGATTGCAATAATGTGTGTGTGTGTGGTTGGAGTTGGGATGAGGCTGGTCACGTCAAGCTCACCTTGGCCTTGCAAGGGAGGTCAGCAATCTGCTTTTGCATTCTCAGAAAAACAACTGCAAAGGATGGTAATCACCAGGGACAACACCTGAGCATCACTCATGCTAATATTTTTACTGTTGGAGGTTTACGGATGAAGATTTGATGTTTTGTTGTATCATCTGGTAAACAGCAGGCTGGTACGCAAGGCATAAAGGGGGAAATGCAATAATTCTGATTACAGGAGGCTTCCAAAGCTTTGACATTGTAGTGCCAATGGATATACAATTGTAATTACAGGTATGAAGTGTGGCCCCAATATTTAGGTAGAATCCTGGACAGGCACTGCTGTAAATATCCATTCATCCATCCATCCATCCATCATCTTAACCACTTATCTTGCTCTCAGGGTCGTGGGATGCTGGAGCCTATTCCAGCAGTCACTGGGCGGCAGGCGGGGAGACACCCTGGAAAGACCGCCAGGCCATCACAGGGCGCGCGCACGCACACACACACACACACACACACACACACACACACACACACACACACACACATCATTCCTAGGGACAATTCAGTACGGCCAATTCACCTGAGCTACATGTCTTTGGACTGTGGGAGGAAACCGGAGCACCCGGAGGAAACCCACACAGACACGGGGAGAACATGCAAACTCCACACAGAGGATGACCCGGGACGACCCCCAAGGTTGGACTACCCCGGGGCTCGAACCCAGGACCTTTCTGCTGTGAGGCAACCGTGCTAACCACTGCGCCACCGTGCCGCTAAAAGGGTCCGACCTGTTAGCCAAGGGCTACCGAGCCTATTCATCCGTGATCGTGATGCTGTAAATATATCTGCTGTACACATATTTGCTGTAAATATATCTGCTGTAAATATATTTGCTGTAAATATATCTGCTGTACACATATTTGCTGTAAATATATCTGCTGTACACATATTTGCTGTAAATATATCTGCTGTAAATATATTTGCTGTAAATATATCTGCTGTACACATATTTGCTGTAAATATATCTGCTGTACATATATTTGCTGTAAATATATCTGCTGTAAATATATCTGCTGTAAATATATTTGCACAGATGACCTTTGATGAACAGTCATGTACTTATCTATTTACTGACTTAAATGTCAACTAAACAGATTATGTATGTATAGATACAACCATATAGTTATATGTTCAAATATTTGCATGCACACACACACACACACACACGCTCCATGCCATCGGAACTCCGCCCATTGACTGAGTTTAAAATGTTGACCTCGGCTTTTGACCTTCATGTGCTTCATGGGCTGCACGCTGTGCACGAGCCCGGCACGTGGGAAATACACACTTGCAGATCAATAATCAGCAAATGTTTAGAGCTACTTTTCAGGGACAAGTGTTCAGGACTGCTGCTGGAGTAAAAGCTGTTCAGTCCCTGAGTGGAAGTGGCGATGTGGTCATGTTGGGCTAATGAAGCCCCGAGCTGGATCAGCTGAGGGCCGGCACGGAAACGAGCATGTAGGCCAGGGGAAGGACTGCTTCATGAGTCTTCATATGATTAACCACAGTCTTACACTAGCCGTGTCATTACCACATCATCGCTCATCACATTCTGAAAAGGCTTCTTGGAGGTTTTTTTTCCAACTCCTCTTCCATTCTACCAGACTGCACATGTCCTTTTTGTCCCATGATAACATGCTAAGGCCCAATTTATACTCCAAATGTCGGCTAGCACATCCAACTTCCCACCCGTAGACACGGCCAGTTGTGTCTGTAGGGACACCCGACCAAGCTGGAGATAACACAAGGATTCGAACCAGCGATCCCCATGTTGGTAAGCAATGGAGTAGACCGCCACACTACCTGGACACCCCCGACCTTGATTATTTTTGAGAAAATGATCATACACAGGTGACAAAACTAATCAACTGGACACAAGTTTGTAATGATCTGTGGGTGACTTGGGAAGCTGGGCATCCAACAGGTCCGTCTGCAGGTCGTGTTTAGTGACACCTTGCCGTCACACATGCTCACTTCCTTAAAGAGACTGCAGAAACTACAACAAGCTCTTATAGCTCTGATGGCTCTTTCTATTTAACAGCGTTCTACATTGACTTTCCTCTGTTTCGGAGCTTGCAGAGTGAAACATCAGAGGGCTGAGCTGTTTTAAAGACAGTTCTACGTGACAACATTAGATTAAATGCTCAATATAAGTCTCACTTGTCATTCTTCGAGTGGCGTCACCACCCTTCATCTTTGCACAGAAATGGATTTTCCATCAAGGCTAGGGCAAACACTATTTTCAGGGAGAGTGGCTGCACAAAACTGACCTCTTGCAGAGACACTAACAGCAAATCCATTTTCAGAGGATTCCTTCACAGTGTCCAACAGTGGACACAGAGCACCGACTCATCCACACAGATGGCTGGTGGGTAATTTTCAGTGGGTTCTTGTGTTTAATGTAGGTTTGATGGTAGGCCACCATTGATAGGGCATCAGCAAAAGGGGTTTCGCACCCCGTTGTGTTTTTGTTTTCTCTTTTGTCTCTTGAAACAATCCTCCTCCAAGCTGCAGCTCCGGACACCCCGTGGACGGGGGACAGCTTAATAAGGTGTAGCGATACCTCATACCGTGGACGGGGGACAGCTTAGTAAGGTGTAGCGATACCTCATACCGTGGAAGGGGGACAGCTTAATAAGGTGTAGCGATACCTCATACCGTGGACGGGGGACAGCTTAATAAGGTGTAGCGATACCTCATACCGTGGACGGGGGACAGCTTAATAAGGTGTAGCGATACCTCATACCGTGGACGGGGGACAGCTTAGTAAGGTGTAGCGATACCTCATACCGTGGACGGGGGACAGCTTAGTAAGGTGTACCAATACCTCATACCGTGGACGGGGGACAGCTTAATAAGGTGTAGCGATACCTCATACCGTGGACGGGGGACAGCTTGATAAGGTGTAGCGATACCTCATACCGTGGACGGGGGACAGCTTAATAAGGTGTAGCGATACCTCATACCGTGGATGGGGGACAGCTTAGTAAGGTGTACCGATACCTCATACCGTGGACGGGGGACAGCTTGATAAGGTGTAGCGATACCTCATACCGTGGATGGGGGACAGCTTAGTAAGGTGTAGCGATACCTCAAACCGTGGACGGGGGACAGCTTAGTAAGGTGTAGCGATACCTCAAACCGTGGACGGGGGACAGCTTAGTAAGGTGTAGCGATACCTCATACCGTGGACGGGGGACAGCTTAGTAAGGTGTACCAATACCTCATACCGTGGACGGGGGACAGCTTAGTAAGGTGTAGCGATACCTCATACCGTGGACGGGGGACAGCTTGATAAGGTGTACCGATACCTCATACCGTGGACGGGGGACAGCTTAGTAAGGTGTAGCGATACCTCATACCGTGGACGGGGGACAGCTTAGTAAGGTGTAGCGATACCTCAAACCGTGGACGGGGGACAGCTTAGTAAGGTGTAGCGATACCTCATACCGTGGACGGGGGACAGCTTAGTAAGGTGTAGCGATACCTCATACCGTGGACGGGGGACAGCTTAATAAGGTGTAGCGATACCTCATACCGTGGACGGGGGACAGCTTAGTAAGGTGTAGCGATACCTCATACCGTGGACGGGGGACAGCTTAATAAGGTGTAGCGATACCTCATACCGTGGACGGGGGACAGCTTAGTAAGGTGTAGCGATACCTCATACCGTGGACGGGGGACAGCTTGATAAGGTGTAGCGATACCTCATACCGTGGACGGGGGACAGCTTAGTAAGGTGTAGCGATACCTCATACCGTGGACGGGGGACAGCTTGATAAGGTGTAGCGATACCTCATACCGTGGACGGGGGACAGCTTGATAAGGTGTAGCGATACCTCATACCGTGGACGGGGGACAGCTTAGTAAGGTGTAGCGATACCTCATACCGTGGACGGGGGACAGCTTAGTAAGGTGTAGCGATACCTCAAACCGTGGACGGGGGACAGCTTAATAAGGTGTAGCGATACCTCATACCGTGGACGGGGGACAGCTTAGTAAGGTGTAGCGATACCTCATACCGTGGACGGGGGACAGCTTAGTAAGGTGTAGCGATACCTCATACCGTGGACGGGGGACAGCTTAGTAAGGTGTAGCGATACCTCATACCGTGGACGGGGGACAGCTTGATAAGGTGTAGCGATACCTCATACCGTGGACGGGGGACAGCTTAGTAAGGTGTAGCGATACCTCATACCGTGGACGGGGGACAGCTTAGTAAGGTGTAGCGATACCTCATACCGTGGACGGGGGACAGCTTAGTAAGGTGTAGCGATACCTCAAACCGTGGACGGGGGACAGCTTAGTAAGGTGTAGCGATACCTCATACCGTGGACGGGGGACAGCTTAGTAAGGTGTAGCGATACCTCAAACCGTGGACGGGGGACAGCTTAGTAAGGTGTAGCGATACCTCATACCGTGGACGGGGGACAGCTTAGTAAGGTGTAGCGATACCTCATACCGTGGACGGGGGACAGCTTGATAAGGTGTAGCGATACCTCATACCGTGGACGGGGGACAGCTTAGTAAGGTGTAGCGATACCTCATACCGTGGACGGGGGACAGCTTAATAAGGTGTAGCGATACCTCATACCGTGGACGGGGGACAGCTTAGTAAGGTGTAGCGATACCTCATACCGTGGACGGGGGACAGCTTGATAAGGTGTAGCGATACCTCATACCGTGGACGGGGGACAGCTTAGTAAGGTGTAGCGATACCTCATACCGTGGACGGGGGACAGCTTAGTAAGGTGTAGCGATACCTCATACCGTGGACGGGGGACAGCTTAGTAAGGTGTAGCGATACCTCAAACCGCCTCACAGTGGAGGACGACGAGAGGCTTTTTATTACAGTAATATTAGAGTAGGTTCACACACTGAAGTAACTGCTGGAGGACTAGGACTCTGATCATCTTGACATAATTATTTGAGGGGTGTCCGGGTAGCATAGCGGTCCATTCTGTTGCCTACCAACACGGGGATCGCCGGTTCGAATCCCCGTGTTACCTCCGGCTTGGTCGGGAGTAGCTACAGACAGAATTGGCCGTGTCTGCGGGTGGGAAGCCGGATGTGGGTATGTGTCCTGCTTGCTGCACTAGCGCCTCCTCTGGTCAGTCGGGGTGTCTGTTCGGAGGGGAGGGGGAACTGGGGGGAATAGCGTGACCCTCCCACTACGTCCCCCTGGTGAAACTCTTCACTGTCAGGTGAAAAGCAGCGGCTGGTGACTCCACATGTATGGGAGGAGACATGTGGTAGTCTGCAGCCCTCCCCGGATCAGCAGAGGGGGTGGAGCAGAGACCGGGACGGCTCAGAAGAGTGGGGTAATTGGCCGGGTACAATTGAGGAGAAAAGGGGGGGTATCCAAACCCCCCCCCCAAAAAAGCAATACTTCACTGGGAGGTCATTTGCATGTATGGATGAGCATTTAAAAGCCAGAACGTAGCTTGTCCCTTCAGGACATCAGAGAGGCCGTTTAACGAGGCGAGTCCCTAAAGACAAACATCAGGAATCAAGTCTTCTATTGCACTAATGAAACATCGTGTATTGTCTCTCATCCACTCATCCATGTCAGATAGTTCTGTCCATATTAATGCAGCACTCTGGAACCACCAGCCATCCTTCACACTCTTCCTCGGTCACTCTGAACTTCAACAAGCCGTGTCATATGGAAGACATCAACTGTCATCCCTGTTCCTAAAAACCCCCCGCACTAGAGCTACGCCCCTCCGGGCCTGCGGCTCAACATCTGTTCTAGTGAGATGCTTCAGGAACCCGGTCCAGAACATCGCCTTTCTCTACGGCTTGAATATAAGCAAAGCAGAGGCACGGACGAGGCAGTAGTCTGTCCTGCACTGCCTGCCACAACAGCCGGACACCCCCGGAAACTAATCCAGAAGTCTTCTCATTGATTTCAGCTCCGCCTTTAACACAATCCAGCACCACCAGGTAATCAAGAAATAAGAGCACCTGCAAGTTCCATCACCACTCATCCACTGGACCCATACCCTCCTCCCCAACAGCCCACAAGCCGGAAGGCTTGACAATTCACTGTCACCCGCCATTATTCTCAAGACCGGCGCTCCACAGGGGTGTGCACTCTGTCCATCTCTCTACATCCTCTATACAAATGACTGCCAAAGTCCACTGACCACTACCCTCTACTTCAAATCTGCAGAGGACGCTGCCACCCTCGCCCTGCTCAACAACAACAACAACGACGACGACGACGACTCCGTCTGCCTAGCAACACTCCATATGCCATCGTAAAAGGTAGATGGAGGGCATTTATACAGGGCTTCTCTAGTCTACAGAGCACTCAACGCTCTTTACAGTGTGCACCTCACATTCACCCATTCACCCATCCACACACACATCCACACACACAGTCACACACACAGTCACACACACAGTCACACACACAGTCACACACACAGTCACACACACATTCACCCATTCACACACACAGTCACACACACAGTCACACACACAGTCACACACACATTCACCCATCCACACACACAGTCACACACCCATCCACACACACAGTCACACACACAGTCACACACACAGTCACACACATCCACACACACAGTCACACACACAGTCACACACATCCACACACACAGTCACACACATCCACACACACAGTCACACACACAGTCACACACACAGTCACACACACAGTCACACACATCCACACACACAGTCACACACACATTCACCCATTCACACACACAGTCACACACACAGTCACACACAGTCACACACACATTCACCCATTCACCCATCCACACACACAGTCACACACACAGTCACACACACATTCACCCATTCACACACACAGTCACACACAGTCACACACACAGTCACACACAGTTACACACACAGTTACACACACAGTCACACACACAGTCACACACACATTCACCCATTCACACACACAGTCACACACACAGTCACACACAGTCACACACACATTTACCCATTCACACACACAGTCACACACACAGTCACACACACATTCACACACAGTCACACACACATTCACACACAGTCACACACACAGTCACACACACAGTCACACACACAGTCACACACAGTCACACACACATTCACCCATTAACACACACAGTCACACACACATTCACACACAGTTACACAGTCACACACACAGTCACACACCCATTCACCCATTCACACACCCAGTCACACACCCATTCACCCATTCACACACACAGTCACACACCCATTCACCCATTCACACACACAGTCTCACACACACAGTCACACACCCATTCACCCACACAGTCACAGTCACACACACATTCACCCATTCACACACAGTCACACACACAGTCACACACACAGTCACACAGTCACACACACAGTCACACACACAGTCACACACACATTCACCCATTCACACACACAGTCACACACAGTCACACAGTCACACACACAGTCACACACACAGTCACACAGTCACACACACATTCACCCATTCACACACACAGTCACACACCCATTCACACACAGTCACACAGTCACACACACAGTCACACACCCATTCACACACAGTCACACAGTCACACACACAGTCACACACCCATTCACCCATTCACACACACAGTCACACACACACACACACACACACACCCAGTCACACACACAGTCACACACTGATGGTGGAGGCCGCCATGCAAGGTGCCAACCTGCTCATTAGCAGCAATTAAGGGTTCAGTGACTTGCTCAAGGACACTTCCACACGTTCTCCACAGCAGCTGGGGATCGTACCAGCGATCTTCTGATTGCTAGATGATCTGCTCTACCTCCTGAGCCATGCCGCCCCCATGTCTTTTAGCACATGGCGTAACAATAACTTTCTGTATCTTAACATCTCAAAAACTAAAGAACTGCTCTTTAGCGCCCCCCCCCTAAAAACACTGGTCCGTCCCCCACATCTGAGCACCACAGGGGGAGGCGGTGAAGTCCCTCACATGCCGCAGCATTACACCGGACAGTCACCTCCGCTTCAATCAGCCCACCATGGACATTTACAAGCACTGTCAACACAGACTTACAGGCATCCATAAAATGAATCTCCTGTCTGTCCAACCCCGTCTTCCTCTTCTCCGGTACCGTGGCGTCAGCGAGCCAACTCTTCCGACGCTGCCACCTGGTTTTCTCTGACGCTTACCGTCACAGTGAGAATAAACTGCTGTAGTCAGCTCAGCTTCCCAAACCTTCCCCACATACCATCCAGGATAAATGCAGCAGAGGCTCACGTTCTCTGTGTGATCTGACACAGGTGCTCTAGTCGTGGCCCACATCATTTAGGCTATAGGAGTCCTCTCTCAGTGGAGACTCATTGACAGATAACAGACTCACATTTCACCGTCTCCTCACCGACCAGCAGAAGATAACGTCACCACAACTCATATTCAAACCGACGTTGTCTTTACCTCCCTAACTGCATGCAGAAGCCTTCTCTTGCCATGGAAATCCTCTCTACCCCGTCATTCAAACCCTGGATACACGACGCAATGTCCCTCTTAAAACTGGGCAACGTCAAATTCTACACGAGGGGTTCCACTGACGGAGTCCTTCCCCATCAGCAGCCATTCACCAGGTATTGGATGGCCTGCCCGCCGGTGACATATCGCGGTGGAGGTGTGTTGTGCTGCTGTCTGCGACATGTGGCTGCCTGTTCACCACCCAGCCCCTCTCCAAGGGGACTCATGCATGGCTGATGGGCTTATATGAATGCTGTCCAGTGTACGTACCCTAACTGCAGGTCCCAGACTCCGTGTTAGAGACCCTCAGCAGTACTGGTGCAGTTAACCACTGCTTTTAGTCACTGTGCATATGTTATCTTATTTTTCCCCTGCCTTCACAAGTATAACTTATACCCAAACTTATATGCATCTTTATTTTCATACTAAATTGTGGTGTTCTATTATATTTACTTAATTTTATCTACCATACTTTCTATCTTGATATATTCTACTATAGTAATTTATTTCCTGTGGGAGAGGCCTGCGGGATGGGGTGTAAGGCAGGGGGTTGAGGGTGTTTTGGGTTGGGAAGAAAGCGTAAAAACTGAAAATGCCCTGTGTGTGACCTTTTTTTTCTACTTTTGTACAACATATTGCTGCATTTTCTTTAATAAAGTATTGTTAAAAAGAAGAAGAATAAACTCTGGCTCATTTAGCCTGCAGACTCACTGGTATTCCCACCCCCAACTTACCTGACTGTGTCACCTCATCCCTGATCCGCAAAGCACTTACAATCATCACACATGACCCAGACCACCCACTTTACCCCCCCCCTTCTGGATGCGGGTACAGACTACCCATGTGCAGAAAAGAGCAAGAGCTTCGTTCCTACGGCCATACGAGCTTTAGATAAGTCCCCTCCTCCTAAGACACAAGAGATCCAGTCCATGGTGTGAACAGTGCCAGTCCACGTCTTTGCCTCTGCAGTGTGACCCCTGTAATGATGTGTCCCTGTAAATCCTGTATTTTGTATAATTGTGTATGTCTTACTTGTTTGTGTTATGTATGCACCTAGTGTGGAAAACAACTTCCTCCTTCAGGACGACTACACTATTTATCTATCTGTTTCAGACAAGACAGAAAACACCGTCCAACCCCCTCCCATGAAAACGTAAGCACTCAGGAGCGGAAATATTTAATCGCTTCTTTAAAGCTTTCCACTATACAGACCCCCCCATCACTACCACCCTCGCCCAAGTTCACAAATTTGGAGACGACACAGTTTCAAGAAGTGCCTAAAGTTGACGGAGGCAGAGAGGCACTTTAATAAGCCTGTCTGTTTTAAATAGTCTCTTTGATTAGTGAGAAGTGCTCTCTTCTCTGACTTAATGGGTGCAGGAAGTGCTGTTTTATCAACTGAGCAATTAATATTCACAAGTTCCGATGAAAAATTGAATTATCCTTGTGACCTCTGATGATGACTTCAGTAGCACTGAAGCTCTCAGACCTGCTACCGCATCCACCTCAGTCCTGTTCTGATTCACAAGACCCCCTTCCTGGAAAACACACCATAATACCGTGTTCTACTCACACAGCACACATGGAAATTATTCATTAGCATTCATGAAAATGAAACTTTTAACAAGTCCGTGGAAAACGTCTTTTTTACATCTTAGATAATTCAACAAAAAGGAAAAAAATATTCATTGAACTTTTTACCTATTGTTTAATTCTAGGCAGGTGTGTTTTTCAACAACATGCTTCATACACATATTTTTATTGGAAAGCCTCGTGAACATGCACACATCATGTCATGGTATGGCATACTAGGCACTGCCAGCAACCTCTTTTCCCCTTAAAGCCACAATCCTGAAGACTGGCTGGATCCCAGGTATCCCGTACACTCTTCAGCTGCTGGTCTAAACTTCTGTACATGCTTCAGGTACTGGTCTAAACTTCTGTACTCTACAGCTGCTGGTCTAAACTTCTGTATACTCTTCAGCTGCTGGTCTAAACTTCTGTACACTCTTCAACTGCTGGTCTAAACTTCTGTACTCTTCAGCTGCTGGTCTAAACTTCTGTACACTCTTCAGCTGCTGGTCTAAACTTCTGTACACTCTTCAGCTGCTGGTCTAAACTTCTGTACACTCTTCAGCTGCTGGTCTAAACTTCTGTACTCTTCAGCTGCTGGTCTAAACTTCTGTATACTCTTCAGCTGCTGGTCTAAACTTCGTTACTCTTCAGCTGCTGGTCTAAACTTCTGTACACTCTTCAGCTGCTGGTCTAAACTTCTGTATACTCTTCAGCTGCTGGTCTAAACTTCTGTACACTCTTCAGCTGCTGGTCTAAACTTCTGTACACTCTTCAGCTGCTGGTCTAAACTTCTGTACTCTCTTCAGCTGCTGGTCTAAACTTCTGTACACTCTTCAGCTGCTGGTCTTAACTTCTGTACTCTTCAGCTGCTGGTCTAAACTTCTGTACACTCTTCAGCTGCTGGTCTAAACTTCTGTATACTCTTCAGCTTCTGGTCTAAACTTCTTTACTCTCTTCAGCTGCTGGTCTTAACTTCTGTACTCTCTTCAGCTGCTGGTCTAAACTTCTGTACTCTTCAGCTGCTGGTCTAAACTTCTGTACACTCTTCAGCTGCTGGTCTAAACTTCTGCACACTCTTCTGCTGCTGGTCTAAACTTCTGTACTCTTCAGCTGCTGGTCTAAACTTCTGTACTCTTCAGCTGCTGGTCTACACTTCTGTACACTCTTCAGCTGCTGGTCTAAACTTCTGTATACTCTTCAGCTGCTGGTCTAAACTTCTTTACTCTCTTCAGCTGCTGGTCTTAACTTCTGTACTCTCTTCAGCTGCTGGTCTTACCTTCTGTACTCTTCAGCTGCTGGTCTAAACTTCTGTACACTCTTCAGCTGCTGGTCTAAACTTCTGTACTCTTCAGCTGCTGGTCTACACTTCTGTACACTCTTCAGCTGCTGGTCTAAACTTCTGTACTCTTCAGCTGCTGGTCTAAACTTCTATACACTCTTCAGCTACTGGTCTAAACTTCTGTACACTCTTCAGCTGCTGGTCTTACCTTCTGTACTCTCTTCAGCTGCTGGTCTAAACTTCTGTACTCTCTTCAACTGCTGGTCTTACCTTCTGTACTCTCTTCAGCTGCTGGTCTAAACTTCTGTATACTCTTCAGCTGCTGGTCTAAACTTCTGTACACTCTTCAGCTGCTGGTCCAAACTTCTGTACTCTCTTCAGCTGCTGGTCTTAACTTCTGTACACTCTTCAGCTGCTGGTCTAAACTTCTGTACACTCTTCAGCTGCTGGTCTTAACTTCTGTACACTCTTCAGCTGCTGGTCTTAACTTCTGTACTCTCTTCAGCTGCTGGTCTAAACTTCTGTACACTCTTCAGCTGCTGGTCTAAACTTCTGTACTCTTCAGCTGCTGGTCTAAACTTCTGTACTCTCTTCAGCTGCTGGTCTTAACTTCTGTACTCTTCAGCTGCTGGTCTAAACTTCGTTACTCTTCAGCTGCTGGTCTAAACTTCTGTACTCTCCTCAGCTGCTGGTCTTAACTTCTGTACTCTTCAGCTGCTGGTCTAAACTTCTGTACTCTCTTCAGCTGCTGGTCGTAACTTCTGTACTCTTCAGCTGCTGGTCTAAACTTCATTACTCTTCAGCTGCCGGTCTAAACTTCTGTACTCTCTTCAGCTGCTGGTCTTAACTTCTGTACTCTTCAGCTGCTGGTCTAAACTTCTGTACACTCTTCAGCTGCTGGTCTAAACTTCGTTACTCTTCAGCTGCTGGTCTAAACTTCTGTACACTCTTCAGCTGCTGGTCTTAACTTCTGTATACTCTTCAGCTGCTGGTCTAAACTTCTGTACACTCTTCAGCTGCTGGTCTAAACTTCTGTACACTCTTCAGCTGCTGGTCTAAACTTCTGTACACTCTTCAGCTGCTGGTCTTAACTTCTGTACTCTCTTCAGCTGCTGGTCTAAACTTCTGTATACTCTTCAGCTGCTGGTCTAAACTTCTGTACACTCTTCAGCTGCTGGTCTAAACTTCTGTACACTCTTCAGCTGCTGGTCTAAACTTCTGTACACTCTTCAGCTGCTGGTCTAAACTTCTGTACACTCTTCAGCTGCTGGTCTTAACTTCTGTATACTCTTCAGCTGCTGGTCTAAACTTCTGTACTCTTCAGCTGCTGGTCTTAACTTCTGTATACTCTTCAGCTGCTGGTCTAAACTTCTGTACACTCTTCAGCTGCTGGTCTAAACTTCTGTACTCTTCAGCTGCTGGTCTTAACTTCTGTACTCTCTTCAGCTGCTGGTCTAAACTTCTGTATACTCTTCAGCTGCTGGTCTAAACTTCTGTACACTCTTCAGCTGCTGGTCTAAACTTCTGTACACTCTTCAGCTGCTGGTCTAAACTTCTGTACACTCTTCAGCTGCTGGTCTAAACTTCTGTACACTCTTCAGCTGCTGGTCTTAACTTCTGTACTCTCTTCAGCTGCTGGTCTAAACTTCTGTATACTCTTCAGCTGCTGGTCTAAACTTCTGTACATGCTTCATGTACTGGTCCAAACTTCTGTACACTCTTCAGCTGCTGGTCTAAACTTCTGTACATGCTTCAGGTGCTGGTCCAAACTTCTGTATACTCTTCAGCTGCTGGTCTAAACTTCTGTATACTCTTCAGCTGCTGGTCTAAACTTCTGTACTCTCTTCAGCTGCTGGTCTAAACTTCTGTACTCTTCAGCTGCTGGTCCAAACTTCTGTACACTCTTCAGCTGCTGGTCTTACCTTCTGTATACTCTTCAGCTGCTGGTCTAAACTTCTGTATACTCTTCAGCTGCTGGTCTAAACTTCTGTACACTCTTCAGCTGCTGGTCTTACCTTCTGTACATGCTTAAGGTGCTGGTCTAAACTTCTGTATACTCTTCAGCTGCTGGTCTTACCTTCTGTATATGCTTCAGGTGCTGGTCTAAACTTCTGTATACGCTTCAGCTCCTGGTCTAAACTTCTGTACATGCTTCAGGTGCTGGTCTAAACTTCTGTACACTCTTCAGCTGCTGGTCTAAACTTCTGTACTCTTCAGCCGCTGGTCTAAACTTCTGTACTCTTCAGCCGCTGGTCTAAACTTCTGTACACCAGCCAACATGCAGTTGGCTGATGTGACAGAGGAAGATGCAGAGGACAGGAAGAGATGGAAACTGATCATCCACTGTGGTGACCCCTAACGGGAGCAGCTGAACATAGTAGTAGTAGTAGTAGTAGTAGTAGTAGTAGTATCCAACATTAGCAGGATAAAAACTCAACCTCCGTCTCCATAATAACTGCAGGTAGATGTCAGTAGGTGTTCTGGCCACAAACACATGTACTGTACTGTACTGTACTGGCTACTACAGTAACACACAGTGGTGTTAATTCAAATGTACTGTACTGGCTACTACAGTAACACACTGTGGTGTTAATTCAAATGTACTGTACTGGCTACTACAGTAACGCACAGTGGTGTTAATTCAAATGTACTGTACTGGCTACTACGGTAACACACTGTGGTGTTAATTCAAATGTACTGTACTGGCTACTGCAGTAACACACCACGGTGTTAATTCAAATGTACTGTACTGGCTACTACGGTAACACACCACGGTGTTAATTCAAATGTACTGTACTGGCTACTACAGTAACACACCATGGTGTTAATTCAAATGTACTGTACTGGCTACTACAGTAACACACTGTGGTGTTAATTCAAATGTACTGTACTGGCTACTACAGTAACACACCACGGTGTTAATTCAAATGTACTGTACTGGCTACTACAGTAACACACCACGGTGTTAATTCAAATGTACTGTACTGGCTACTGCAGTAACACACCACGGTGTTAATTCAAATGTACTGTACTGGCTACTACAGTAACACACCACGGTGTTAATTCAAATGTACTGTACTGGCTACTACAGTAACACACCACGGTGTTAATTCAAATGTACTGTACTGGCTACTGCAGTAACACACCACGGTGTTAATTCAAATGTACTGTACTGGCTACTACAGTAACACACCACGGCGTTAATTCAAATGTACTGTACTGGCTACTACAGTAACACACCATGGTGTTAATTCAAATGTACTGTACTGGCTACTACAGTAACACACTGTGGTGTTAATTCAAATGTACTGTACTGGCTACTACAGTAACACACCACGGTGTTAATTCAAATGTACTGTACTGGCTACTACAGTAACACACCACGGTGTTAATTCAAATGTACTGTACTGGCTACTGCAGTAACACACCGTGGTGTTAATTCAAATTGGACAGATATTACTGAAGAAGTCTGCTTAGGAGTTTGGCAAAACACAGAAGATAATTTGTTCCCATGTTTTTTTTTTATTATTCAGATAGCTTAGCCAGTTGGTAATCATTTGAATTACGGAAACTACAACACCATCTACAGCAACCTGACCACCTCCCTCCACCCTCTCCACTTCTTCATTAACTCTTCCTTCAGCTCTGCTTCAGCCCCCCATACACTTAAACTGGCTGCTATCACCCCTACCCTAAACAAACCCAAACTTAACCCTGATATCATGAGCAATTTCCACCCCATCTGCAATGTCCCCTTTCTGTCAAAAATAGTGAAACGTGTTGTTGCCGCACTACTCAAAGCTCACCTTATCTTCAATAATCTGTTCAAACCATTTCAATCTGCTTTCCACTCACAGCACAGGACAGAAACAGCTCTCCTTAAAGTCACCAAGGACCTCCTCCTCTCCTCAGACTCTGGCCACCTCAGCATCCTCATCGACGTCACTGCAGTTTTCAATACCATCAACCACAACATTCTTCTCTCCCACCTTGAATCCTCCCTCAACATTACCGCCCTCTCCTGGCTAAAGTCATATCTCACAAACAGTTCATCTGCATCAGCAACTGCTCCTCTGTCCCAAGGTGTTGTCCAGGGTTCAGTGTTTGGTCTTCTCCTGTTCTTCCTTTACATGCTCACCCTTGGTAACATCATATGTAATCATGGTCTCCACTTCCACTGCTACGCCAATGATGTCCAGCTCTACATCTCCACTAAATCCATCACCACTACAACTTACTCCAGTCTGATCCACTGCCTCATTGAAATTACATCATGGGTGCAAGCAAACTCCCTCAAACTAAATTGGGATAAATCTGACATGATCATCATCAGTCCCAAATCCCTTACCTAAAGCCCTCACAATTTCTGCCTCACCATCAATAACTCCACTCTATCTCCGTCCCCACAAATCCACAGCCTTGGACTCATTTTTGACAGCAACCTCTTCTGTGAACACCATATCAATCAAATCACCAGAACTGCCTTTTTTCCCCCCACCTAAAAAACATAGCTCATCTTTGCCCATCACTCTCCTTCTCTGCTGCTGAAATTTTGATCCACGCCTTCATCACAGCCAGAATTGACTAGTGCAACAGTATTCTTTACAGCTCATCATCCAAAGTCCTAAACAAACTGCAGTACATCCAGAACTCTGCTGCTCGCCTGCTCACCCACTCCTGCTCCCATGACCACATCACCCCTGTCCTCCAGAACTTCCACTGGCTCCCTGTCCCACAATGGATCCAAGTCAAAGTCCTTATCCTCTCTAATAAAGCCCTCCGTACCTAGGCCTCCTCCTACCTCACTGACCTGCTCCACTACCATACTCCTTCCTGCAGTCTTCACTCCTCCAATGCCAACCTCAATCTCCTGTCTCCACCACACAGGACAAAGCACCGGACCTGGGGTGACAAAGCCTTCTCCATAGCTGCCCCCTCCCTCTGGAACTCTCTCCCCAAACACATCAGAGACTGCACCCATCTGCCCTCATTCAAATCATTAATCAAAACTCACCTTTTCAGAATTGCTTTTAATGTGTGATTAATGTTTTATGTTTTTGGTGTGTTGCTTTTATGTTCATTTTACCTTATGTGAAATGTATTTGAGTACCCTGAAAAGGGCTCTAAAAATAAAATGTTTTATCATTATTGTTATTATTACTATTACAAATGTAATCCAGTTAAAACAGGGCTTTACTGACACCTCTGTACACAGTGGTAACTGCAGCGCTATTTGAGCAATCCAGATGTGAACGATCCTTACAAGCTGCTCGTGGTATTATGTTGGTGCTGTCTCTAATGCCAGAAACAAGACATGGTTCTCCTTGTTCAAGTTGCTGCAGTGTATATTCATAAAGGTCTTTTACAAGCTTTATCTGCCATATCTGCCTGTAGGCTAAAACTTTGCTTCTTGTTCAGACACCACTACCTGCCCTATCGGTTAACATTTGGCTGCCATGTTGAGGACAAGAAAGTTCCCTCTTACTGCAACCATTGCAACCAGTACCCAAAGAAACGGACAATTTAGTCATTCATGAATTAGTTACTAGTGTCTTGAACATACCAGGGGTAGATTGCATCATAGCATATTTCTTTGCAGGGAATTAATTATTCAAGATTGTGCCATAAACCTCACTTACTTTTCTCCTGCTTTTGGCCCGTTTGCATTCACATTTACAAAAGGAAACACATAATGATGAAGTGCAGTTAATGCTTCATAAAGCAGTGTTCCACAGCAGGAAAACAGCAATATCCCAAAGTGGGGTGGGCTGTGGGGTAGTATAATTATATGCAGTTAACCCAGAGCAATATGTTTTCACTAAATATTATTGTCTGGCCTATGCCCCCATCTGGTTGCGAGGTCACTTCTTCCTGTATTTTAAGTCACGTTCTGCTGACAGTTTAGCTGAGCCAAACAGCAGTTCTTCAGAACCTTTTTTCCAGTTGTTTATCTTGTTAATTTGTATTACTTTTATATTTTTCCTCTGCTAACCTTTTATACAGAAAAAACTCTCTCACACTGTTCATTTTACTAACTCCTTGTGCCTGTCACATACACTAACATGAAATCTGCTTTTCACAATAACATCGTTTGATGCCAACGGCCAAACAGAGCAGGAACATGAAGCAGAACACTATGGTAAAAAGTGATTTGCATATTGTTATGTTAGCACTACAGTCTTGGGTACTTTAGCTGAGCTTTACCTCACCAATGCTAGAATCAGCTAAAAAAAAGTCTCCCTAAAACTAAATAAAAAAAGGGGCTTCTTCTACAATTGCTATGCTAACAACATCCAACTCCACCTTTGTCTTCCGCCAGAAGACCCTAAGGTGTCTGCATGAGCTGCTGCTCAACTGGAATGACATATCCTCTTGAATCAAGCGAGCAGAACCTGCACCTCAACTTGTCCAAAACAGAGCTACTAGTCAATCTTGGGGACATAGTATCAGAGCCTCTGAGTCATGATCACCTGCTGACTCTCATCTTCTGACCGCCTTTTGAGTGCCTCATATTCCTTCTGCTTTGATCTCGACACCATCCAAAAAGAACTGACCCTACTGGTACTTAGAAGAGCACGCTGTGCAGCTGCTGGCACAGGCCATAGTTCTCTCTGGGCTAGAGAACTGCAACACACTACTTGCTGGTCTCCCGTCCTGTGCAATCCAACTGCTGTAAAGGATGTAAAATGATGCTGCTCGCTTGGTTTTCAACCTGACAAGACACTTTTTATCTTTCACTGGCTCCTGGTTGCTGCCTGCATAAAATTAAAAACCTCCCTGTTGGCTTGGACTGCCTGCTCACATTATCATGTACACGCCAGTTTGCCCTCTTCATTCTATTCCAGGAAGGCTACTTGTCTATGCCCACATCAAGACAGAAAAGCTATGGGAGAAAACACTGTTTCTCACCTGATCCCAAAATGGCAGAATGAACTCCAATCTTCCATCACGGTTGAAGACTCGCTTATTTTGTTCAAGAAAGGCCTCAACAATTTCTTTTTCAAGGGCTACTTTAATCGACCAATGATTTGTGTGTATATATATACAGTATACTGATGAGCCAAGACATTATGACCACTCACAGGTGAACCAAATAACGTTGATCATCTCCAGTCCGGGTAGATTAGACGGTAAGCGAACAACCAGTTCTCATAGTCAATGTGTTGGATGCAGGATAAATGAACCGGAGTAAAGACCTGAGCGACTTTGACATGGGTCAAATTGTTATGGCCAGATGACTGGGTCAGAGCACCTCTGAAACGGCAAGTGGTCAGCAGTGGTGAGTACCTACTGACAGTGGTCTGAGGAGGGGCAAACAACAAACTGGCGACAGGGTGTTGAGCACTCAAGACTCATCAATGCGAGAGGGCAACAAAGGCTATCCCGTCTGGTCTGAACTGACACATGATCTACTGTGGCACAAGTCACAGAAAGTTTTCATGATGGTTACAGAAGGAATGTGTCACAAAACACAGTGCATCGCACCCTGCTGCGTATGGGGCTGTGTAGCTGCAGAATGGTCAGAGTGCTCATGATGACCCCTGTCCACCATCGAAGGCGCCTACAAGGGGTACGCAAGCGTCAGAACTGGACCTTGGAGCAGTGCAAGAAACTCACCTGGTCGATGAGTCCCATTTTCTTTTACATCACATGGATGGGTGGATATGTGTGCGCCGTATACCTGAGAAAGTCATGGTATCAGGATGCACTGTGGGAAGACAAGCCAGTGGAGTGAATGTGATGCTCTGGGTAATATTCTGCTGGGAAACCCTGGGTCCCAGCATTCAGGTGGACGTCAATTTGACACATGCCACCTACCCAAAGATTGTTGCAGACCAGATACACCCCTTCATGGCAACAGTATTCCCTGATGGCGGTGGCCTTTTTCAGCAGGATAATGTGCCCTGCCACAATGCACACATTGTTCAGGGATAGTTTGAGGAACATGATTAATTGTTCAAGGTGTTGCCCTGGCCTCCAGATTCTCCAGATCTCAATCCGATTGAGCATCTGTGGGATATGCTGGACCGACAAGTCTGATCCATGGTAATCCAAAGGAATTGAATCAAGTGCAACTGGACTTGGTATATATCCGTGACGACGTTTCGCCTCTCATCCAAGAGGCTTCATCAGTTCGTGCCTTTCTGACTAGACCAAGCTAGTCTGACTGGCTGCTGATGAAACTCAGATATTTAGCCTCTTTGGAGTCGTTATCAGAGCTAATGATGTCAATGGCTCTTTTGTGTTCCGATGTTTAGCAACGACAGTCGTGGGAGGTGTTAGTTTCAACTTCGTTAGTGCTCCATTCAGTGGTCATGAGTCGTTGGAGCTGTTAGTGACCAACAGTTGTTCTTGGAGGCTAGGCTTCTTGAGTCTCCTGGGTAGAGATGAAAGGACGGCATTGTAAGTGGGAGACAGGTGGTGTCGCAGACCTCCTCCTCTGTTGAGGGACGGTTTTTTCCAGTTTTACATAAATGGCTTCCTTCACCCCTCTTTCAAACCATCTATCTTCCCTGTCCAAAATGTGTACGTTGCTGTCCTCGAAGGAGTGTGTCTTCTCCTTTAGGTGTAGATAGACTGCTGAGTCTTGTCCTGAGGAGTGTGGCCTTCTGTGTTGGGCCATCCGTTTGTGTAGTGGTTGTTTGGTTTCTCCTATGTATAGGGCAGTGCAGTCCTCATTACATTGTACAGCATACACCAGATTGCTTTTCCAGGTGTGTGGTACACGGTCTTCGGGATGAACCAGTCTTTGTGGGAGTGTGTTGTTGGGTTTGAAGTATACCAGGATGCGGTGTTTGTTAAAAATTCTCCTGAGTTTCTCGGAGACCCCAGAAACATACGGGATGACTATGCTATTCCTTCTGTTCCTTTTCTCCTCGTCGCTCACCTGGTTGGTCTTTTTGGAACATGTTGCAGTTTTCACAAAGGTCCAACTGGGGTAGCCGCAGGTTTTTAAAGCTCTCCTCAGGTGTTTGTGTTCTTTACGTTGGGCCTGAGTGCTGCTGGGCACATTGTCAGCGCTGTGTTGCAGAGTTCTGATGACGCTCAGTTTGTGTTCCAGAGGGTGGTGTGAGTCGAAAAGTAGATATTGGTCTGTGTGTGTAGGTTTCCTGTAAACCCCAATGTGGAGGCTCCTGTCTTCCCCAATGTGGACGTCACAGTCCAAGAAGGGCAAACTGTTGTTCTTTACGTCTTCCCTTGTGAACTTAATGTTCTTGTCCACTGAGTTGATGTGTTTGGTAAACGCTTGCACCTCCTGTGTTTGGATTTTGACCCATGTGTCATCCACATATCTGAACCAGAAAGGCACGAACTGATTAAGCCTCTTGGATGAGAGGTGAAACATCTTCACAGATATATAACCAAGTCCAGTTGCACTTGATTCAATTCCTTTGGATAACTATGACCTGGATGAATGAGAACATTCACAGACATCTGATCCATGGTGGCTCTACCTCGCACCCTACAATACTTAAAGGATCTGCTGCTAACGTTTTGGTGCCAGATACCACAGGACACCTTCAGGAGTCTTGTAGAGTCCATGCCTTGGCAGGTCGACACTGTTTTGGCGGAACATGGAGGACCAACAGCGTATTAGGTAAGTAGTCAAAATGTTTTGGCTCATCAGTGTATTCTTTCTTTCTTTTGGCTTACTCCCTGTTTCTCAGGGGTCGCCACAGCAGATTTTACAGTTTCTATTGGTACCTTGTGAGGGCACAGCACCAATGGAGGCCATTGCTAACCCAGGCCTCGACCAACACGGTATGGTTTTGTCAAGCCACATACTGGTTTGGCAAAATGTTACATCGGATGCCCTTCCTGACACAACCACTAACCCTATGGATGGGGCACAGGTAAAGCGCTGGATGCTGGATGGAGTGTATATGGACACACTTATTTCAGGAAAACAACCTCCCTGGGGGATTATATTACTGAACCCCCTACAAGGAACAGGCTGGCATCTTATAACACCACAGTAAGGCAAACATATCAGGAAAACACTGATTCGCTGTAACAACAGATCAGGGTTGCTATGTGGCATGCTTTTTCTCAGCACAATCCTTATTGAAATATATGCAAAGTTCAGCCAGTTATCACTGTGATTTCCCTTGAACTATTCCAAACTGCAATCAAAAGTGCTTGATTTAAAAAAAATCAAAACTGTGCCAATGCAAATATTTAAAGGGAGGCACACATATTTCTCACCAGCTTTTGGTGTTTCACAAGCGCACAAAGGAGCCTGAGTGTTTTCAGCATTTGTTGACCTGTCAAAGGTGTGCTTGGAATGTCAACTGGGCCCCAGAAAAGTGCTAAACATCAGTGGGAGAAGAGGTACACTGGCCAAAGTGTACTGCAAAAGTAAGAACTAGAATGGTTTTCTAAACAAATAAAGTTTTCAACCAATGTACCAAAAAGAAAAAAGCTAAAAAAAAGGACATCATTATCCGCACTATCATAAACTTTGGTTTATGAGAGGACTGAGAGCTCTGGAGGGCTGCAGTGACAAAGAACAGCATATTTTCATATCATCAAGGGGATTTAGGCATGATAACACTACTGTAGAAATGATTTTCTCATCTTCACTTTTACACTGATGAAGCACAGCTGGTGATGGTGCAATAATCCGAGTCCCTTTGCGTTTTCAGTGGCTCTAAATAGCCAATCACAAAACTTGCCACAAAGTAACCAGGGTTTCCCACTATGTCAATAAGAGGACAGAGAGAAAATTATGACCACAGGGGATGGATCAGATGACGTAACATCTCCTCGCCACAACAGGGGATGGATCAGATGACGTAACATCTCCTCGCCACAACAGGGGATGGATCAGATGAAGTAACATCTCCTCACCACAACAGGGGATGGATCAGATGACGTAACAACTCCTCACCACAACAGGGGATGGATCAGATGACGTAACATCTCCTCGCCACAACAGGGGATGGATCAGATGACGTAACATCTCCTCGCCACAACAGGGGATGGATCAGATGAAGTAACATCTCCTCGCCACAACAGGGGATGGATCAGATGACGTAACATCTCCTCGCCACAACAGGGGATGGATCAGATGAAGTAACATCTCCTCACCACAACAGGGGATGGATCAGATGACGTAACATCTCCTCGCCACAACAGGGGATGGATCAGATGAAGTAACATCTCCTCGCCACAACAGGGGACGGATCAGATGAAGTAACATCTCCTCGCCACAACAGGGGACAGATCAGATGAAGTAACATCTCTTCACCATGGAACATCAGAGTGCACTGAGGCCTGTTCCTTGGCGGGTTAATCTGACCCCCTACCCCATCCCAAGCAGCAGGTTTCATTTAACAGATATTTATTTACAAAGTTCGCCCATCTTGATTGACAGAGAAATAATTGCAGCCCTGCTAAAATCATAGGTCTTTATCAGGCTGATATTACCACGGAAACAGGCTGGCAATTGATAAACACTGCTGCAGATAGAATTGATAACATCTTTGGGAGTCAGACTGTGCAATTTGTGTCACTTCATTTGGCTAGAAAGGAAGGGGTACTCACTCTTCCTCCAGCTGATGAAAAACCACAATTTTTGCCTTTACAATCAGTGCCTGTATTAAATCTTTCTTTTTTCCCCATTTAAAGTCCCCACAGGCTGCTGAAAACCAACAGTCTAAGCAAACACTCTTTGTCTGGGGTCTGTCCAAGAGTTGTGTGCACACCCCTCCCCCTCATCCACCCTCACACATGCATCTAGCATGGGCTTGGGTGTGCTGCTCCATAAGAAAGCCACCTTGCCAGGAAATTACCCCCTGAGACAGTCAATTTGGTGATGACATGTATGGTTGGAAAAACAGCGATGAGAAAGTGTTCCTGCGAACAATCAAATCTATGGGCTATTCAAGTGAAGAGCTGGTTGTCTTGAATTTACCCCTCAGCCTTGCAAATTACTAACTGCAATCCACTTATTGCTTATTTTACTCCACAGAGCGCCGGTAGTTAAAGCCACACTATCCCAGCATGCATCTGCCTCAATAAAAATGGCACCATATTGGCAGGAATTCTCAGTCATTTCAGCAGCAATCTTTCCAAAATGTTGAAAAGGTAGATAGCTGTTGCACTCCTGGACATCAGAACAAGTGGGGACAAGGAAAAAGGAGATCTTTTTGTTGCATCTGAAATTATCCTAAAAAGTGAAATAAATCGATAACTGCCTAAAGTGTTATGGTCGAGTGTGGTCAGCGCAGCCCAGCTTTCCCCAAGTCAGCCCAAACAGCTCTGGACAGAATAAATCCCACCTGCACCCTCTCTGCAACACACCAGGGAGAGGGGCTGTAGTTTTTCAGGCATTTTGCCATTTTTAACTAGATGGTTTGTTCTCCGGTGTTTTTAATATTGTGTGTTTTTAAAGAAAAATGGCTGCTGAACCTTTAAACACTATCATCGTCTGTCTCTTTGCCAGGGACTCCATTAAACCGGTGCAACACGTGGTGCCGTAATGAGAATGCAGCTTTTAGCAGGAAGACCTCGTGGCTGAAAATCCATAACAAATCCACACTTTTGTACATCTGTACGCCTCCGGGCTTTCTCAAGCCTTCAAAGAACCTCTGGAGTAGGAGGGAGGGGAGGTTTATCAAGCAGTTACAGACATCTAGATAGTGGCGGTCAGGAACTTTCTCCCTTTCTGCAGTTTGAATGCTTGTCAAAAGCGCCTCAGGAGGCGTCCGGGTAGCATAGCGGTCTATTCCGTTGCCTACCAACACAGGGATCACCGGTTCAAATCCCTGTGTTACCTCCGGCTTGGACGGGCGTCCCTACAGACACAATTGGCCGTGTCTGCGGGTGGGAAGCCGGATGTGGGTATGTGTCCTGGTTGCTGCACTAGCGCCTCCTCTGGTTGGTCGGGGTGCCTGGTTAGGGGGGGGGGACTGGGGGGAATAGCGTGATCCTCCTACGTGCTACGTCCCCCTGGTGAAACTCCTCACTGTCAGGTGAAAAGAAGCAGCTGGTGACTCCACATCTATGGGAGGAGGCATGTGGTAGTCTGCAGCCCTCTCCGGATCGGCAGAGCGGGTGGAGCAGCAACCGGGACAGCTCGGAAAAGTGGGATAATTGGACGGATACAATTGGGGAAAAAAAGGGAGAAAAAAATCCATAGGGGGAAAAACAAGAAAAAAGAAAAAACACATCAGGAGCATGAGCCTCGCGTAGTTCCACTGATGGTCTCTTTTTCTCTCTTTATACTTGATGGGTTGGGGTTTTGAAATAAACGTGATGGGGTTGGGGTTTTGAAATAAACGTGATGGGGTTGGGGTTTTGAAATATACTTGATGGGGTTGGGGTTTGAAATAAACTTGATGGGGTTGGGTTTTGAAATAAACGTGATGGGGTTGGGGTTTTGAAATAAACGTGATGGGGTTGGGGTTTTGAAATAAACGTGATGGGGTGGGGGTTTGGCCATCTGTCTAATGATTATGTCCAAAGGATGTATGGATGAAGGATGTATGGATCAAGGCATTTTAAAGGAAGCAGTTGAACACACATGACCATGAATACAATGCAACCCAGCTTAATTTAAAAGATGTAACTTTCTATCTCATACTATTCAAGCCAAGCCATGTTGCAACCATATGTTTTGTGTTAGCAGTTGACTTGTACTTATTCTCCTGAGATTTGTCGTGTACCCCCGAAATACTATAAAAAACACATTAAATTTGGCCAAATGATAACCCTAACCCTAACCAAATGATATGTCCATCCATGCAGTCATTGAGCGAAAGGCGGGCAGACACCCTGGACAGGCCGCCAGACCATCACAGGGCCCACACACACACACAGGGACAATATAGTATGGCCGATTCGCCTGACCTCCATGTCTTTGATTCACCTGACCTACATGTCATTGAGTCACCTGACCTCCATGTCTTTGATTCATCTGACCTACATGTCTTTGATTCACCTGACCTACGTGTCTTTGATTCATCTGACCTACATGTCTTTGATTCACCTGACCTACGTGTCTTTGATTCATCTGACCTACATGTCTTTGATTCATCTGACCTACATGTATTTGATTCATCTGACCTACATGTCTTTGATTCACCTGACCTACGTGTCTTTGAGTCACCTGATCTACATGTCTTTGATTCATCTGACCTACATGTCTTTGATTCACCTGACCTACATGTCTTTGATTCATCTGACCTACATGTCTTTGAGTCACCTGACCTACATGTCATTGAGTCACATGACCTACATGTCTTTGATTCACCTGACCTACATGTCTTTGAGTCACCTCACCTACATGTCTTTGATTCATTTGACTTACATGTCTTTGATTCATCTGACCTACATGTCTTTGATCTACCTGACCTACCTGTATTTGATTAATCTGACCTACATGTCTTTGATTCACCTGACCTACATGTCTTTGATCCACCTGACCTTCATGTCTTTGATTCATCTGACCTACATGACTTTGAGTCACCTGACCTACATGTCTTTAACTGACCTGACCTACATGTCTTTGGTTCAACTGACCTATGTGTCTTTGGTTCAACTGACCTACGTGTCTTTGAGTCACCTGACCTATATGTCTTTGAGTCACCTCACCTACATGTCTTTGATTCACCTGACCTACATGTCTTTGATTCACCTGACCTACATGTCTTTGAGTCACCTCACCTACATGTCTTTGATTCATCTGACCTACATGTATTTGATTCATCTGACCTACATGTCTTTGATTCACCTGACCTACATGTCTTTGAGTCACCTCACCTACATGTCTTTGGTTCAACTGACCTATGTGTCTTTGATCTACCTGACCTACCTGTATTTGATTAATCTGACCTACATGTCTTTGATTCACCTGACCTACATGTCTTTGATTCATTTGACTTACATGTCTTTGATTCATCTGACCTACATGTCTTTGATCTACCTGACCTACCTGTATTTGATTAATCTGACCTACATGTCTTTGATTCACCTGACCTACATGTCTTTGATCCACCTGACCTTCATGTCTTTGATTCATCTGACCTACATGACTTTGAGTCACCTGACCTACATGTCTTTAACTCACCTGACCTACATGTCTTTGGTTCAACTGACCTATGTGTCTTTGGTTCAACTGACCTACGTGTCTTTGAGTCACCTGACCTATATGTCTTTGAGTCACCTCACCTACATGTCTTTGATTCACCTGACCTACATGTCTTTGATTCACCTGACCTACATGTCTTTGAGTCACCTCACCTACATGTCTTTGATTCATCTGACCTACATGTATTTGATTCATCTGACCTACATGTCTTTGATTCACCTGACCTACATGTCTTTGAGTCACCTCACCTACATGTCTTTGGTTCAACTGACCTATGTGTCTTTGATTCAACTGACCTATGTGTCTTTGAGTCACCTGACCTATATGTCTTTGAGTCACCTCACCTACATGTCTTTGATTCATCTGACCTACATGTCTTTGAGTCACCTGACCTACATGTCATTGAGTCACATGACCTCCATGTCTTTGATTCATCTGACCTACATGTCTTTGATTCACCTGACCTACGTGTCTTTGATTCATCTGACCTACATGTCTTTGATTCATCTGACCTACATGTATGTGATTCATCTGACCTACATGTCTTTGATTCACCTGACCTACGTGTCTTTGATTCATCTGACCTACATGTCTTTGATTCATCTGACCTACATGTATTTGATTAATCTGACCTACATGTCTTTGATCCACCTGACCTCCATGTCTTTGATTCATCTGACCTACATGTCTTTGATTCACCTGACCTACATGACTTTGAGTCACCTGACCTACATGTCTTTGGTTCAACTGACCTATGTGTCTTTGGTTCAACTGACCTATGTGTCTTTGAGTCACCTGACCTATATGTCTTTGAGTCACCTCACCTACATGTCTTTGATTCATCTGACCTACATGTCTTTGAGTCACCTGACCTACATGTCATTGAGTCACATGACCTCCATGTCTTTGATTCATCTGACCTACATGTCTTTGATTCACCTGACCTACGTGTCTTTGATTCATCTGAGCTACATGTCTTTGATTCATCTGACCTACATGTATGTGATTCATCTGACCTACATGTCTTTGATTCACCTGACCTACGTGTCGTTGATTCATCTGACCTACATGTCTTTGATTCATCTGACCTACATGTATTTGATTAATCTGACCTACATGTCTTTGATCCACCTGACCTCCATGTCTTTGATTCATCTGACCTACATGTCTTTGATTCACCTGACCTACATGACTTTGAGTCACCTGACCTACATGTCTTTGGTTCAACTGACCTATGTGTCTTTGGTTCAACTGACCTACGTGTCTTTGAGTCACCTGATCTACATGTCTTTGAGTCACCTGACCTACATGTCGTTGAGTCACCTCACCTACATGTCTTTGATTCATCTGACCTACATGTCTTTGATTCACCTGACCTACATGTCTTTGAGTCACCTCACCTACATGTCTTTGATTAATCTGACCTACATGTCTTTGATCCACCTGACCTACATGTCTTTGATCCACCTGACCTACATGTCTTTGATTCATCTGACCTACTTGACTTTGAGTCACCTGACCTACATGTCTTTAACTCACCTGACCTACATGTCTTTGGTTCAACGGACCTGTGTGTCTTTGGTTCAACTGACCTACATGTCTTTAATTCATCTGACCTACATGTCTTTGATTCACCTGACCTACATGTCTTTGAGTCACCTCACCTACATGTCTTTGATTCACCTGACCTACATGTCTTTGATTCACCTGACCTACATATCTTTGAGTCACCTCACCTACATGTCTTTGATTCATTTGACTTACATGTCTTTGATTCATCTGACCTACATGTCTTTGATCTACCTGACCTACCTGTATTTGATTAATCTGACCTACATGTCTTTGATTCACCTGACCTACATGTCTTTGATCCACCTGACCTTCATGTCTTTGATTCATCTGACCTACATGACTTTGAGTCACCTGACCTACATGTCTTTAACTCACCTGACCTACATGTCTTTGGTTCAACTGACCTATGTGTCTTTGGTTCAACTGACCTACGTGTCTTTGAGTCACCTGACCTATATGTCTTTGAGTCACCTCACCTACATGTCTTTGATTCACCTGACCTACATGTCTTTGATTCACCTGACCTACATGTCTTTGAGTCACCTCACCTACATGTCTTTGATTCATCTGACCTACATGTATTTGATTCATCTGACCTACATGTCTTTGATTCACCTGACCTACATGTCTTTGAGTCACCTCACCTACATGTCTTTGGTTCAACTGACCTATGTGTCTTTGGTTCAACTGACCTATGTGTCTTTGAGTCACCTGACCTATATGTCTTTGAGTCACCTCACCTACATGTCTTTGATTCATCTGACCTACATGTCTTTGAGTCACCTGACCTACATGTCATTGAGTCACATGACCTCCATGTCTTTGATTCATCTGACCTACATGTCTTTGATTCACCTGACCTACGTGTCTTTGATTCATCTGACCTACATGTCTTTGATTCATCTGACCTACATGTATGTGATTCATCTGACCTACATGTCTTTGATTCACCTGACCTACGTGTCTTTGATTCATCTGACCTACATGTCTTTGATTCCTCTGACCTACATGTATTTGATTAATCTGACCTACATGTCTTTGATCCACCTGACCTACATGTCTTTGATTCATCTGACCTACATGTCTTTGATTCACCTGACCTACATGACTTTGAGTCACCTGACCTACATGTCTTTGGTTCAACTGACCTATGTGTCTTTGGTTCAACTGACCTACGTGTCTTTGAGTCACCTGATCTACATGTCTTTGAGTCACCTGACCTACATGTCGTTGAGTCACCTCACCTACATGTCTTTGATTCATCTGACCTACATGTCTTTGATTCACCTGACCTACATGTCTTTGAGTCACCTCACCTACATGTCTTTGATTAATCTGACCTACATGTCTTTGATCCACCTGACCTACATGTCTTTGATCCACCTGACCTACATGTCTTTGATTCATCTGACCTACATGACTTTGAGTCACCTGACCTACATGTCTTTAACTCACCTGACCTACATGTCTTTGGTTCAACGGACCTATGTGTCTTTGGTTCAACTGACCTACATGTCTTTAATTCACCTGACCTACATGTCTTTGATTCACCTGACCTACATGTCTTTGAGTCACCTCACCTACATGTCTTTAATTCACCTGACCTACATGTCTTTGATTCACCTGACCTACATGTCTTTGAGTCACCTCACCTACATGTCTTTGATTCATTTGACCTACATGTCTTTGATTCATCTGACCTACATGTCTTTGATTCACCTGACCTACATGACTTTGATTAATCTGACCTACATGTCTTTGATCCACCTGACCTACATGTCTTTGATTCATCTGACCTACATGACTTTGAGTCACCTGACCTACATGTCTTTAACTCACCTGACCTACATGTCTTTGGTTCAACTGACCTACATGTCTTTGATCCACCTGACCTTCATGTCTTTGATTCATCTGACCTACATGACTTTGAGTCACCTGACCTACATGTCTTTAACTCACCTGACCTACATGTCTTTGGTTCAACTGACCTATGTGTCTTTGGTTCAACTGACCTACGTGTCTTTGAGTCACCTGACCTATATGTCTTTGGTTCAACTGACCTATGTGTCTTTGGTTCAACTGACCTACGTGTCTTTGAGTCACCTGATCTACATGTCTTTGAGTCACCTGACCTACATGTCGTTGAGTCACCTCACCTACATGTCTTTGATTCATCTGACCTACATGTCTTTGATTCACCTGACCTACATGTCTTTGAGTCACCTCACCTACATGTCTTTGATTAATCTGACCTACATGTCTTTGATCCACCTGACCTACATGTCTTTGATCCACCTGACCTACATGTCTTTGATTCATCTGACCTACTTGACTTTGAGTCACCTGACCTACATGTCTTTAACTCACCTGACCTACATGTCTTTGGTTCAACGGACCTGTGTGTCTTTGGTTCAACTGACCTACATGTCTTTAATTCATCTGACCTACATGTCTTTGATTCACCTGACCTACATGTCTTTGAGTCACCTCACCTACATGTCTTTGATTCACCTGACCTACATGTCTTTGATTCACCTGACCTACATATCTTTGAGTCACCTCACCTACATGTCTTTGATTCATTTGACTTACATGTCTTTGATTCATCTGACCTACATGTCTTTGATCTACCTGACCTACCTGTATTTGATTAATCTGACCTACATGTCTTTGATTCACCTGACCTACATGTCTTTGATCCACCTGACCTTCATGTCTTTGATTCATCTGACCTACATGACTTTGAGTCACCTGACCTACATGTCTTTAACTCACCTGACCTACATGTCTTTGGTTCAACTGACCTATGTGTCTTTGGTTCAACTGACCTACGTGTCTTTGAGTCACCTGACCTATATGTCTTTGAGTCACCTCACCTACATGTCTTTGATTCACCTGACCTACATGTCTTTGATTCACCTGACCTACATGTCTTTGAGTCACCTCACCTACATGTCTTTGATTCATCTGACCTACATGTATTTGATTCATCTGACCTACATGTCTTTGATTCACCTGACCTACATGTCTTTGAGTCACCTCACCTACATGTCTTTGGTTCAACTGACCTATGTGTCTTTGGTTCAACTGACCTATGTGTCTTTGAGTCACCTGACCTATATGTCTTTGAGTCACCTCACCTACATGTCTTTGATTCATCTGACCTACATGTCTTTGAGTCACCTGACCTACATGTCATTGAGTCACATGACCTCCATGTCTTTGATTCATCTGACCTACATGTCTTTGATTCACCTGACCTACGTGTCTTTGATTCATCTGACCTACATGTCTTTGATTCATCTGACCTACATGTATGTGATTCATCTGACCTACATGTCTTTGATTCACCTGACCTACGTGTCTTTGATTCATCTGACCTACATGTCTTTGATTCCTCTGACCTACATGTATTTGATTAATCTGACCTACATGTCTTTGATCCACCTGACCTACATGTCTTTGATTCATCTGACCTACATGTCTTTGATTCACCTGACCTACATGACTTTGAGTCACCTGACCTACATGTCTTTGGTTCAACTGACCTATGTGTCTTTGGTTCAACTGACCTACGTGTCTTTGAGTCACCTGATCTACATGTCTTTGAGTCACCTGACCTACATGTCGTTGAGTCACCTCACCTACATGTCTTTGATTCATCTGACCTACATGTCTTTGATTCACCTGACCTACATGTCTTTGAGTCACCTCACCTACATGTCTTTGATTAATCTGACCTACATGTCTTTGATCCACCTGACCTACATGTCTTTGATCCACCTGACCTACATGTCTTTGATTCATCTGACCTACATGACTTTGAGTCACCTGACCTACATGTCTTTAACTCACCTGACCTACATGTCTTTGGTTCAACGGACCTATGTGTCTTTGGTTCAACTGACCTACATGTCTTTAATTCACCTGACCTACATGTCTTTGATTCACCTGACCTACATGTCTTTGAGTCACCTCACCTACATGTCTTTAATTCACCTGACCTACATGTCTTTGATTCACCTGACCTACATGTCTTTGAGTCACCTCACCTACATGTCTTTGATTCATTTGACCTACATGTCTTTGATTCATCTGACCTACATGTCTTTGATTCACCTGACCTACATGACTTTGATTAATCTGACCTACATGTCTTTGATCCACCTGACCTACATGTCTTTGATTCATCTGACCTACATGACTTTGAGTCACCTGACCTACATGTCTTTAACTCACCTGACCTACATGTCTTTGGTTCAACTGACCTACATGTCTTTGATCCACCTGACCTTCATGTCTTTGATTCATCTGACCTACATGACTTTGAGTCACCTGACCTACATGTCTTTAACTCACCTGACCTACATGTCTTTGGTTCAACTGACCTATGTGTCTTTGGTTCAACTGACCTACGTGTCTTTGAGTCACCTGACCTATATGTCTTTGGTTCAACTGACCTATGTGTCTTTGGTTCAACTGACCTACGTGTCTTTGAGTCACCTGATCTACATGTCTTTGAGTCACCTGACCTACATGTCGTTGAGTCACCTCACCTACATGTCTTTGATTCATCTGACCTACATGTCTTTGATTCACCTGACCTACATGTCTTTGAGTCACCTCACCTACATGTCTTTGATTAATCTGACCTACATGTCTTTGATCCACCTGACCTACATGTCTTTGATCCACCTGACCTACATGTCTTTGATTCATCTGACCTACTTGACTTTGAGTCACCTGACCTACATGTCTTTAACTCACCTGACCTACATGTCTTTGGTTCAACGGACCTGTGTGTCTTTGGTTCAACTGACCTACATGTCTTTAATTCATCTGACCTACATGTCTTTGATTCACCTGACCTACATGTCTTTGAGTCACCTCACCTACATGTCTTTGATTCACCTGACCTACATGTCTTTGATTCACCTGACCTACATATCTTTGAGTCACCTCACCTACATGTCTTTGATTCATTTGACTTACATGTCTTTGATTCATCTGACCTACATGTCTTTGATCTACCTGACCTACCTGTATTTGATTAATCTGACCTACATGTCTTTGATTCACCTGACCTACATGTCTTTGATCCACCTGACCTTCATGTCTTTGATTCATCTGACCTACATGACTTTGAGTCACCTGACCTACATGTCTTTAACTCACCTGACCTACATGTCTTTGGTTCAACTGACCTATGTGTCTTTGGTTCAACTGACCTACGTGTCTTTGAGTCACCTGACCTATATGTCTTTGAGTCACCTCACCTACATGTCTTTGATTCACCTGACCTACATGTCTTTGATTCACCTGACCTACATGTCTTTGAGTCACCTCACCTACATGTCTTTGATTCATCTGACCTACATGTATTTGATTCATCTGACCTACATGTCTTTGATTCACCTGACCTACATGTCTTTGAGTCACCTCACCTACATGTCTTTGGTTCAACTGACCTATGTGTCTTTGGTTCAACTGACCTATGTGTCTTTGAGTCACCTGACCTATATGTCTTTGAGTCACCTCACCTACATGTCTTTGATTCATCTGACCTACATGTCTTTGAGTCACCTGACCTACATGTCATTGAGTCACATGACCTCCATGTCTTTGATTCATCTGACCTACATGTCTTTGATTCACCTGACCTACGTGTCTTTGATTCATCTGACCTACATGTCTTTGATTCATCTGACCTACATGTATGTGATTCATCTGACCTACATGTCTTTGATTCACCTGACCTACGTGTCTTTGATTCATCTGACCTACATGTCTTTGATTCCTCTGACCTACATGTATTTGATTAATCTGACCTACATGTCTTTGATCCACCTGACCTACATGTCTTTGATTCATCTGACCTACATGTCTTTGATTCACCTGACCTACATGACTTTGAGTCACCTGACCTACATGTCTTTGGTTCAACTGACCTATGTGTCTTTGGTTCAACTGACCTACGTGTCTTTGAGTCACCTGATCTACATGTCTTTGAGTCACCTGACCTACATGTCGTTGAGTCACCTCACCTACATGTCTTTGATTCATCTGACCTACATGTCTTTGATTCACCTGACCTACATGTCTTTGAGTCACCTCACCTACATGTCTTTGATTAATCTGACCTACATGTCTTTGATCCACCTGACCTACATGTCTTTGATCCACCTGACCTACATGTCTTTGATTCATCTGACCTACATGACTTTGAGTCACCTGACCTACATGTCTTTAACTCACCTGACCTACATGTCTTTGGTTCAACGGACCTATGTGTCTTTGGTTCAACTGACCTACATGTCTTTAATTCACCTGACCTACATGTCTTTGATTCACCTGACCTACATGTCTTTGAGTCACCTCACCTACATGTCTTTAATTCACCTGACCTACATGTCTTTGATTCACCTGACCTACATGTCTTTGAGTCACCTCACCTACATGTCTTTGATTCATTTGACCTACATGTCTTTGATTCATCTGACCTACATGTCTTTGATTCACCTGACCTACATGACTTTGATTAATCTGACCTACATGTCTTTGATCCACCTGACCTACATGTCTTTGATTCATCTGACCTACATGACTTTGAGTCACCTGACCTACATGTCTTTAACTCACCTGACCTACATGTCTTTGGTTCAACTGACCTACATGTCTTTGATCCACCTGACCTTCATGTCTTTGATTCATCTGACCTACATGACTTTGAGTCACCTGACCTACATGTCTTTAACTCACCTGACCTACATGTCTTTGGTTCAACTGACCTATGTGTCTTTGGTTCAACTGACCTACGTGTCTTTGAGTCACCTGACCTATATGTCTTTGGTTCAACTGACCTATGTGTCTTTGGTTCAACTGACCTACGTGTCTTTGAGTCACCTGATCTACATGTCTTTGAGTCACCTGACCTACATGTCGTTGAGTCACCTCACCTACATGTCTTTGATTCATCTGACCTACATGTCTTTGATTCACCTGACCTACATGTCTTTGAGTCACCTCACCTACATGTCTTTGATTAATCTGACCTACATGTCTTTGATCCACCTGACCTACATGTCTTTGATCCACCTGACCTACATGTCTTTGATTCATCTGACCTACTTGACTTTGAGTCACCTGACCTACATGTCTTTAACTCACCTGACCTACATGTCTTTGGTTCAACGGACCTGTGTGTCTTTGGTTCAACTGACCTACATGTCTTTAATTCATCTGACCTACATGTCTTTGATTCACCTGACCTACATGTCTTTGAGTCACCTCACCTACATGTCTTTGATTCACCTGACCTACATGTCTTTGATTCACCTGACCTACATATCTTTGAGTCACCTCACCTACATGTCTTTGATTCATTTGACTTACATGTCTTTGATTCATCTGACCTACATGTCTTTGATCTACCTGACCTACCTGTATTTGATTAATCTGACCTACATGTCTTTGATTCACCTGACCTACATGTCTTTGATCCACCTGACCTTCATGTCTTTGATTCATCTGACCTACATGACTTTGAGTCACCTGACCTACATGTCTTTAACTCACCTGACCTACATGTCTTTGGTTCAACTGACCTATGTGTCTTTGGTTCAACTGACCTACGTGTCTTTGAGTCACCTGACCTATATGTCTTTGAGTCACCTCACCTACATGTCTTTGATTCACCTGACCTACATGTCTTTGATTCACCTGACCTACATGTCTTTGAGTCACCTCACCTACATGTCTTTGATTCATCTGACCTACATGTATTTGATTCATCTGACCTACATGTCTTTGATTCACCTGACCTACATGTCTTTGAGTCACCTCACCTACATGTCTTTGGTTCAACTGACCTATGTGTCTTTGGTTCAACTGACCTATGTGTCTTTGAGTCACCTGACCTATATGTCTTTGAGTCACCTCACCTACATGTCTTTGATTCATCTGACCTACATGTCTTTGAGTCACCTGACCTACATGTCATTGAGTCACATGACCTCCATGTCTTTGATTCATCTGACCTACATGTCTTTGATTCACCTGACCTACGTGTCTTTGATTCATCTGACCTACATGTCTTTGATTCATCTGACCTACATGTATGTGATTCATCTGACCTACATGTCTTTGATTCACCTGACCTACGTGTCTTTGATTCATCTGACCTACATGTCTTTGATTCCTCTGACCTACATGTATTTGATTAATCTGACCTACATGTCTTTGATCCACCTGACCTACATGTCTTTGATTCATCTGACCTACATGTCTTTGATTCACCTGACCTACATGACTTTGAGTCACCTGACCTACATGTCTTTGGTTCAACTGACCTATGTGTCTTTGGTTCAACTGACCTACGTGTCTTTGAGTCACCTGATCTACATGTCTTTGAGTCACCTGACCTACATGTCGTTGAGTCACCTCACCTACATGTCTTTGATTCATCTGACCTACATGTCTTTGATTCACCTGACCTACATGTCTTTGAGTCACCTCACCTACATGTCTTTGATTAATCTGACCTACATGTCTTTGATCCACCTGACCTACATGTCTTTGATCCACCTGACCTACATGTCTTTGATTCATCTGACCTACATGACTTTGAGTCACCTGACCTACATGTCTTTAACTCACCTGACCTACATGTCTTTGGTTCAACGGACCTATGTGTCTTTGGTTCAACTGACCTACATGTCTTTAATTCACCTGACCTACATGTCTTTGATTCACCTGACCTACATGTCTTTGAGTCACCTCACCTACATGTCTTTAATTCACCTGACCTACATGTCTTTGATTCACCTGACCTACATGTCTTTGAGTCACCTCACCTACATGTCTTTGATTCATTTGACCTACATGTCTTTGATTCATCTGACCTACATGTCTTTGATCTACCTGACCTACCTGTATTTGATTAATCTGACCTACATGTCTTTGATCCACCTGACCTACATGTCTTTGATTCATCTGACCTACATGACTTTGAGTCACCTGACCTACATGTCTTTAACTCACCTGACCTACATGTCTTTGGTTCAACTGACCTATGTGTCTTTGGTTCAACTGACCTACGTGTCTTTGAGTCACCTGACCTATATGTCTTTGAGTCACCTCACCTACATGTCTTTGATTCACCTGACCTACATGTCTTTGATTCACCTGACCTACATGTCTTTGAGTCACCTGACCTACATGTCTTTGGACTGTGGGAGGAAACCGGAGCATCCGGAGGAAACCAACGCAGACACGGGGAGAACCTGCAAACTCCACAGACAATGACCCGGGAGGCCCCAGAGGTTGGACTATCCCAGGGCTTGAACCCAGGACCTTCTGGCTGTGAGGTGACCATGCTAACTACCACGCCACCCCAAATGATATGCAACAGAAATCAATTCCTACACAAATTGGCCAGATAATGGATTTCATTCCAACAGTAACTGGAGGCATTTTAAAAGTTTATCCGTTTCAGTAATTTGGGTGTGACAGTATCATGACGGGTCTAATTATACAGACTGGGCACGTAAATTGTACAAAAGTTAATAAACATCACGTAGAACCTTTTAAGATGGAATAATCAAGGGTATCATCCTTTTAAGAAAAGACAAAGCCCTGACACTCTGATATGAACGGAGGCACGCCATTCATATCAGAGTCTCGTGATACTACTCATACCTGTGACATACCCCGCTTTTTGCCCTTCAAACAATGCAAGATTAGGGGTCTAACCCTAACCCTTTTGGGTTTCGCTACACTGGCCTCTGGTCTTCATTTGTGAAACATAACATACAGCTCTGTCCTCGGGTTACCATGCAATACATCTCTGTCCTCAGCCAATACAGCTCTGCCCTCAGGTTGCCATGCAATACAGCTCTGTCCTCAGGCAATACAGCTCTGTCCTGAGGTTGCCAGGCAATACAGCACTGTCTTAAGGTTGCATGTGCTGCAGTCTGTTAGTTTATTATGGAGCGTGGCACAGGCTCAAGCTAAAGGGGAAACGCTATGCTGGGACTCAGAAAATACTACAAAATAAGCACAGCAAAAGAAATTGGAAATAAGTAAGTTAAAGGTTGATTATCTCAACCCTTTTCTTTAGGACAAAGAAGTGAACTGTAGGGTACCTTACAAAGAAGTTTCCAGCATAGCTATAAAACCTGCACAAAAACCTTCAGTATCTGAACTAACGGCACCATTTCAAAAATCTCTGTCAAATGATGAATTATTTAGATGTGCATCCCTGACACAATCCCTCTGACCTGAATACCTCTTTCATTTGAGCTTGTGAAACCATAAGAGGATAACTGTTTATAAATGGACAAAGACTGAAAAGACCAGAGCTCAGACGTACAACATACTATTTATACCAATACTGGCAATTAAATATCTTCACACACTTTGTCTGATGAATGGTGTTTGGTGGTAAAATAAATAAACAAACAAACAAACAAATAAATAAATATACTTTGTTCTTTTAACTTTGTTAAAAGAAACACTCAGTGGTAGGGAAAGAGCTCAACAAATAAGGGGCAAAATAATGCAGTGATTCAAGTAAATTCTTTATGAGACAGTATAAGTCTGTTTCATGCTACAAGCTGATGATTGCTTATGGCATGAAACAGGCTTGTACTGTCTCATAAAGAATTTACTTGAATCATGAATCACTGGATTATATATATATATATATATATATACACTACCGTTCAAAAGTTTGGGATCACATTGAAATGTCCATATTTTTGAAGGAAAAGCACTGTACTTTTCAATGAAGATAACTTTAAACTAGTCTTAACTTTAAAGAAATACACTCTATACATTGCTAATGTGGTAAATGACTATTCTAGCTGCAAATGTCTGGTTTTTGGTGCAATATCTACATAGGTGTATAGAGGCCCATTTCAAGCAACTATCACTCCAGTGTTCTAATGGTACAATGTGTGTGCTCATTGGCTCAGAAGGCTAATTGATGATTAGAAAACCCTTGTGCAATCATGTTCACACATCTGAAAACAGTTTAGCTCGTTACAGAAGCTACAAAACTGACCTTCCTTTGAGCAGATTGAGTTTCTGGAGCATCACATTTGTGGGGTCAATTAAACGCTCAAAATGGCCAGAAAAAGAGAACTTTCATCTGAAACTCGACAGTCTATTCTTGTTCTTAGAAATGAAGGCTATTCCATGCGAGAAATTGCTAAGAAATTGAAGATTTCCTACACCGGTGTGTACTACTCCCTTCAGAGGACAGCACAAACAGGCTCTAACCAGAGTAGAAAAAGAAGTGGGAGGCCGCGTTGCACAACTGAGCAAGAAGATAAGTACATTAGAGTCTCTAGTTTGAGAAACAGACGCCTCACAGGTCCCCAACTGGCATCTTCATTAAATAGTACCCGCAAAACACCAGTGTCAACATCTACAGTGAAGAGGCGGCTGCGGGATTCTGGGCTTCAGGGCAGAGTGGCAAAGAAAAAGCCATATCTGAGACTGACCAATAAAAGAAAAAGATTAAGATGGGCAAAAGAACACAGACATTGGACAGAGGAAGACTGGAAAAAAGTGTTGTGGACGGATGAATCCAAGTTTGAGGTGTTTGGATCACAAAGAAGAACGTTTGTGAGACGCAGAACAAATGAAAAGATGCTGGAAGAATGCCTGACGCCATCTGTTAAGCATGGTGGAGGTAATGTGATGGTCTGGGGTTGCTTTGGTGCTGGTAAGGTGGGAGATTTGTACAGGGTAAAAGGGATTCTGAATAAGGAAGGCTATCACTCCATTTTGCAACGCCATGCCATACCCAGTGGACAGCGCTTGATTGGAGCCAATTTCATCCTACAACAGGACAATGACTCTAAACACACCTCCAAATTGTGCAAGAACTATTTAGAGCAGAAGCAGGCAGCTGGTATTCTATCGGTAATGGAGTGGCCAGCGCAGTCACCAGATCTGAACCCCATTGAGCTGTTGTGGGAGCAGCTTGACCGTATGGTACGCAAGAAGTGCCCATCCAACCAATCCAACTTGTGGGAGCTGCTTCTGGAAGCGTGGGGTGCAATTTCTCCAGATTACCTCAACAAATTAACAGCTAGAATGCCAAAGGTCTGCAATGCTGTAATTGCTGCAAATGGAGGATTCTTTGACGAAAGCAAAGTTTGATGTAAAAAAAATCTTATTTCAAATACAAATCATTATTTCTAACCTTGTCAATGTCTTGACTCTATTTTCTATTCATTTCACAACATATGGTGGTGAATAAGTGTGACTTTTCATGGAAAACACAAAATTGTTTGGGTGATCCCAAACTTTTGAACGGTAGTGTATATATATATATATATATATATATATATATATATATATATAATGTTGTTAAAAGAAACACTCAATCAGATTTTTTTTTCAAGACATAAGGAGCTTGAGGTTTGCATTTAACAAAAGAAAACAGTGGATGAACGAGAGATGGCACTTGTTGAAGCTGGGAGAAACAGGTGGCACCAGGTCCTCAGTAGATTGGTAGCCATAATTCAGACATTAGCTCAGAGAAATATGGCTTTCAGAGGAACAACAGACAATCTCACCCAACCAGACAATGGTAACTTTCTGAAAGAAGTGGATCTTACGGTCCAGTTTCTTCCCATGGTGAAGCAGCATATAAACAGAGAGCAAAGTGAAGTGAGCCATCACACACACTATCTTGGCAAAACAATACAAAATGAGCTAATAGTCCATTTGTGCAAAGATTTTGGAATAAATGTTGGATGAAGTCAAAGCCTCTCCATTATTTTGTATTGCACACCTGATTTGAGTCACAAAGAACAGCTCTCTGCTATCCTCAGGATAGTTTCACCGAAGACCCACCACAAATGAAGGAGCGCTACATGGGTTTCCTCATGGCAGAGGAGTCAACAGCCTTGCATCCATTATTCTAAGAAGGCTTGAGGAGCTCAACACCCCCTTGAGGACTATAGAGGACAGTCTTATGACAATGGGGTCGACAATGAGGGGAAAGAACAAAGGTGTCCAAGCCAGGCTGCTCCAACAAAATCGGCGAGCTCTTTTGGCTCCTTGCAGTGCCCATACGTTAAATCTGATAGTAGCCGATGCTGCAAAGAGTTATCATAATGCTGTTTGCTACTTTGGCTATTTGATGAAAATGTTCCCTCTGCTTTCAGCGTCCACTCACAGATAGACTACCTTGAAGTCATGGCCAAAAACGCGATGGGAGAGTCGGGTGAAAAGTATTGAGGCAGTAAGGTACCAAGCTGCTCAAGCAAGAGATGCCCTAATTGAGGTGGGAAATTCTACTACAGATCCTGTTATTAAAGTTGAAGCACAGTCTTTGGCTGAAGAGGTTGGTTCATACAGATGTACTATTTGCTCAGTTGTCTGGTATGACAGCCTCAGTAACATTCAATATGTCAGCAAACTGATCCAATCAACTACAATGCAGTTGGATGTAACTGTGGGCCTCCTGAGGAAGACATGGGATTCTTTCACCAACTACAGACAGAGAGGCTTCACTGATGAACAAGCAACAGTAAATGAGGTCTGAGGGGAGATTAATATGTGGCACTTCAGCTACACAGCTCCAGATGAACCTATTGATGATGCATTAAAGCAACTGGAGATCACATTCTTCAACGTGGTAGTGGATCTGCCATATGTACCACATGTCACGGACCACATTAACTCTGCGGACACCACATCAAGTTCACCAGGGAGGATGTGGAACAATGACAGTTTAGCCTTCTTACACTGTGAAATTGCAACTGGTGATGGGGGACATTTGATTGTTGATGTTTACCGTAAACCAACACATACTGATCAGTACTGAAGGTTTGACTCTCATCATCCACTGGAGCACAAACTAGGAGTCATCAGGACGCTGGACCACCAAGCTGACAGCGTCCCCACTGACACAGCGGCCGGGGAAGGGGAAAATCCCACATTAAACAGGCCCTGGTTAAGTGTCGTTATCCTAACTGGGCGTTTGTCAAAGTCAGAAAGACAATAAAACAGTGCACCATCCGATCAAAGAGAGGAGAAGAACAACAGCTGTCTAAGCGTAAACCAGTGGCGATTCTGTATGTTGTAGGAGTTTTGGAACAGTTGAGATGCGTACTTTCCAAACACCGCATCTCAGTTGCTTTCAAACCCCAAAACACGCTGCACCAGAAATTAGTCCACCCCAAGGATCAGGTCCCCCGGCAAATATACTGCTCAAAAAAATAAAGGGAACACCTAAAAACACAATATAGACCTCAATGAATGAAATATTTCAGCTGAAAATCTTTATTTATTAGACAGAGGAATGTGTTTAGAGCAAAATAACCTAAGAATGATCAATGGAAATCAAAATCATTAGCCCATTAAGGTCTGGATTCAGAATCATACTCAAAATCAAAGTGGAAAATGAGAACATAGGCTGATCCAACTTCTGTGGAAATTCTTCAAGACGATTCAAAATGAGGCTCAGTAGTGTGTGTGTGGCCTCCACGTGCCTGTATGCACTCCCTACAACGTCTGGGCATGCTCCTGATGAGACGACGGATGGTCTCCTGAGGGATCTCCTCCCAGACCTGGATCAGGGTATCGGTCAACTCCTGGACAGTCTGTGGTGCGACATCGCGTTGGCGGATGGTACGAGACATGATGTCCCAGAGGTGCTCGATTGGATTCAGGTCTGGGGAACGTGCAGGCCAGTCCATAGCATCAATGCCCTCGACATACAGGAACTGCTGACACACTCTGGCCACATGAGGACGAGCATTGTCATGCATGAGCAGGAACCCAGGGCCCACTGCACCAGCATATCGTCTGACAATGGGTCTGAGGATCTCATCCCGGTACCTAATGGCAGTCATGGTACCTCTGGCTAGCACGTAGAGGTCTGTGCGGCCCTCCAAGGATATGCCTCCCCAGACCATCACTGACCCACCGCCAAACCGGTCATGCTGGAGGATGTTGCAGGCAGCAGAACGTTCTCCACAGCATCTCCAGACTCTCTCGCGTCTGTCACATGTGTTCAGTGTGAACCTGCTCTCACCTGTGAAGAGCACAGGGCGCCAATGGTGAATCTGCCAACCAAGATGTTCTCTGGCAAAGGTCAATCGGGCTGCACGGTGTTGGGCTGTGAGCACAGGCCCCAATTGTGGACGTCGGGCCCTCGTACCATCCTCATGCATTCTGTTTCTCACTGTTTGAGCAGAAACCTGCACATTAGTGGCCTGTTGAAGGTCGTTTTGTAGGGCTCCGGCAGTGCTCCTCCTGTTCCTCCTTGCACAAAGGACCAGATAGCGGTCCTGCTGCGGGGTTGTTGTCCTCCTGCGGCCCCCTCCACGTCTCCTGGTGTACTGGCCTGTCTCCTGGTACCTCCTCCATGCTCTGGACACTGTGCTGGGAGACACATCAAATCTTCTTGCCACAGCACGCATTGATGTGCCATCCTGGATGAGCTGCACTACCTGAGCAACTTCTGTAGGTTGCAGATACCGCCTCATGGCACCTCTAGTGGTGAGGGCACTAGCAAAATGAAAAACTAACCAAAGATCGGCCAGAAAAGATGAGGACAGGCAAATGGTCTGTGGCCACCACCTGCAAATCCATTCCTTTTATAGGGGTTGTCTTGCAAATTGTCTAATTTCCACCTGGTGGAAATTAGACAATTTACCAACAGGTGAAATTGATTCACAAATCAGTGTTGCTTCCTAACTGGACAGGTTGATATCTCAAAAGTGTGATTGACTTGGAGCTACATTGCATTGCTTATGTGTTCCCTTTATTTTTTTGAGCAGTGTATATAGTGTAGCTGTTAAGTGCCAGGAGGATTGCCATGACTTGTACATTGAGGAAACCAAACAGACGCTGGCCAAGAGGATGACACAACACAGGAGAGCTAACACATCAGACCAGGACTCCACAGTCTACACCATCTACAGGCCAGTGGCCACTCTTTCAAGGATGAGGATGTGACCATCCTTGATAGGGAGGAACGCTGGTTTGAACGGGGAGTCAAAAAGGCCATTTATGTGAAGAGGGAATGACCATTCCTGAAGCGAGGGGGGGGGGGGGCTAAGAATACATCTGTCACCATCTTACAATGCTGTGATTGCAACTATTCCCCAATCCTCTGTGAATAGTACACATGGCCATTGTAACTTTAGTTAATGGTCATAGTAATTTGCATATGAACTGCGTTGGTTTTGGTCATTATGTAACTGTATTGTTTATAAGGGTGGGGGGGGGGGGGAGATACCTGCAGCCAGTTGAGACTGAAGAGGCCACTTAGATGAGGGATGAAACAGTTCTCTCTCAACAAATGTTGTATCCACAGGAATTATTATTAAGATTATTATTATTATTACAGATTATCATTAAGTCTGACATTATCTATTAATTGTGCTCCTTCCTAAAGTTTTTCCTTTTGCTTCTAGTCTCTGACCAAGGAATTTACTATGGGGAATTAAAATCACAAATTTCTGGTCACAAGGGGGCGCCACAGGTAATCTTGCCTCGCGCCATATTAGCTAGGGACCGCTCTGCCCTCAGTCAGTCGATTCTGTTACATTATTTGCTTCAGCTTGTTATGAAATGTTGCATCTCATCTTAGTTTAAATCTTCCATATGCCAGCAGCCATCCTCTATGAGCAGTTATCTTCTATCAGCTACACAACAGCTAGTTAGCTATTCTTTAAACAGCATGGATGTGCAGACATTTTAAACTACACAACAGCTAGTTAGCTATTCTTTAAACAGCATGGATGTGCAGACATTTTAAACTACACAACAGCTAGTTAGCTATTCTTTAAACAGCATGGATGTGGAGACATTTTAAACTACACAACAGCTAGTTAGCTATTCTTTAAACAGCATGGATGTGCAGACATTTTAAACTACACAACAGCTAGTTAGCTATTCTTTAAACAGCATGGATGTGGAGACATTTTAAACTACACAACAGCTAGTTAGCTATTCTTTAAACAGCATGGATGTGCAGACATTTTAAACTACACAACAGCTAGTTAGCTATTCTTTAAACAGCATGGATGTGGAGACATTTTAAACTACACAACAGCTAGTTAGCTATTCTTTAAACAGCATGGATGTGCAGACATTTTAAACTACACAACAGCTAGTTAGCTATTCTTTAAACAGCATGGATGTGGAGACATTTTAAACTACACAACAGCTAGTTAGCTTTTCCTTAAACAGCATGGATGTGCAGACATTTTATTATTAACGGAAAAAATTAATGGCGCTAATTTTATATGAGGGCATCAAAAAATATTCAAATGCAAACAAATGCCTAATTTGCAGTTATTACAGCTACTGCCACCATGCCGCAGGCAGGGGGATGGGCCCCGTTTTGAGGTTTCTTGGGAAATATAGACACAAATGTAT